>NC_135215.1:10531054-10833554 GCF_052324685.1 Brachyhypopomus gauderio | reverse complement strand
TCCTTCACTTTCCCTTCATTCTACAATCACCAGTGATAGATAGATAGATAGATAGATAGATAGATAGATAGATAGATAGATAGATAGATAGATAGATAGATAGATAGATAGATAGATAGACAGACAGACAGACAGATAGATAGACAGACAGACAGACAGACAGACAGATAGATAGATAGATAGATAGATAGATAGATAGATAGATAGATAGATAGATAGATAGATAGATAGATAGATAGATAGATAGATAGATATTGTCATTGCTCAGTACACATACAAGTGATGCAATGAGTTTAGTTTTATGTGTTCAGAGTTGATCTAATGTAACTAAATAGTAGGATCAGTTTCTCCTGTGCAACAGTGACTGGCAGAGCCACATGGAGTTAGGATACTAAATGTTTTTTCACTTAAATTTCACTTTCATAATAAATTGACTGCAGAATCTTTTTAAAGCAATAACAGTAAAACAGAGAGGGGAAACCAAAATGAGTGAAACAAAGGAAGTATGATGTAATGCTGGATGGCTAGCTGGATGAACTAGGTCTATGCATAATCGCCTAAAATTATAGTACAACAATGATGCTGAGGAAAGCAGTCTTGGACCTAATCAGTGCGGTATTCACTCTGCTCAGTGTTCAGAAGATGAAAAAGAAGAATATGAGAGCAGAGTGCTCAGAGCAGAGGTGAAAAGGCCACAGGAAGTGCATGTTTGCCAGGGCGAGAAACACAGCGACTCACTGTCAGTTTGGTGGCTTTGGCCCGGGAGGCGTAGAAGCTCAGCATGATGATCTCCAGGCCGTGACTGCCGTACGTGCCTTTGAAGAGGCCCAGCTGCAGCAGGTCTAAAGGGAGGCACGGGGACAGGTAGATCCGCCGGTATGTCAGGCAATTGCTACACGCGCGCGCGCACACACACACACACACACACACACAGAGAGAGAGGGAGATAGAGAGAGATATTCTGTACACCTGCTATACAAAGCAACTGACATACAAAGGGTACTACATTCATGAACTGGAAAACTATTATAAATACCTCTAGCCCCTCCCCCTTCTTTTGACTGGATGTATTATGGACATAATTAATATGGAACACTGACGACTTGAGATAATTTACTCTCATTCCTAAATTTAAAAATTGACACTTTTGGCATGAATAATATGTCTACAACTTCCCTGGTGCATCATAAACCTATGAGGCTTGTTATGAGGTAACATTCAATTAGCAGAAGTTTGTAGCACTTAACCTTCAATTCTTGTGTTGCTTTAGATGTCAAAGGCTCAAGAAAAACACCCACCATTACAATCCTTCCATTTGGTTTTGGCATACAGGAAAAATAAGAACCTTCAGGACATATTCGTACATTCTACAGTAAAGACCCCACTTGAGCTCCCCCTAGTGGCACTTCTCACTTTGTTCAAAAGAGAATTGACAGGTGTTACACCGAATTCTGTGACCGTTGAGTTTTGTGACCACCGAGGGCGCAATTTCGCAGTTTCTGTTCACAGGCACGAGCGCTGTACAAACGCTCAGTAAGCTACGCTGATGTTTTGTTACAGCATTTTACACGTGCCGACAATTTCTATGTAGTATTGTTACCTGTTGTTTAATTCATGTCAACCAATTTTCCAGATATTTGTACTAAGTGTATGAATGAAAATGGTACTCTTTTTCACTGTTTATGGAAATGTACAAAAATATTGTTTTGGAGAAATGTTGTAGAATGCATATCGGGTGTCTTCATGTGTAAAGTTCCCTTGAATGCCAAACATTGTCTGCTTGGGACATACCAGAAATATTTTTTACAAACACCAAAACAATGTCCAGCACTGGATTTTGATCTTCTTCAAGCCAGGTGGGTTATATCATTGTGCTGGAGAAGCATAGAAGGTCCTACACCAAGACTGTGGATAAGGGAACTCTCAAACTCTAGAGGTTAACATAATGTATATTATCAGAGGCAAACTAGAGGATTTTGACAGTCTTTGGGAACCATACATGATTATGATGACAAGATGAATGTTGTAAATCTCAATTCATGTGAATTTGAAAGAGTACCAACATTACAGAATTTTTTTATTTATTTATTTTTCTTTCTTTATAAATGTTTTTATCTATTATTATATTTATTATTATGTATTTATTTATCAAATTATTATTATTGTTATTATTATTATTTTATTTTATGTGTGTGTGTGTTTGTGTGTGGTGGGGAGGGGGGGTTGTCCCCAAAAGAGGAATATTGGATCAAAACATTGAACACCTGTACACCCATAGGGTTCAACATAAGAGAGCCGACCAACATATAAAAATTGGTGCCGCACCCTATACCTCACATATATGATTTTGGGGACAGAAATACCTAGCGGCACATGGGGGTGGTTTTTAGGAATATGGGGAGGTTTCTCCCGTGGTGAGTCTCTTTCTTTTTTTCCATTTTGTGGTTTTTGTGAGTATTTATTGGTATTGATTTCTTGACTTCCCCCAAAAGCCTGTCCCCTCTTTCAATAGATGTATAGCACTGGGACAGTGCCCAATTGGAATAAGGATGTGTAGATACTTACCTGTCTCTTCTTGGCACGTACCAGTTCCCAGGTGTGGAAGGTTGTGTCCTTTCCTCTCCTGGTTCCTTTCTAATGGTTCCTCTCTTTGAACCATTGATCTTTCAGGGGCTGGTCCAGGGGGCAGCCCTGTCACCCATTCAGCTTATTGATTAAAAGAACACCTTTCTTATCCTTGACCTACAGAATCAACTCTTCTTTTTTCTCCTCCCACAACATCAACCCAACCTGCATACTTACCTGGCAGGGTTGAGACCATGATAAGGAAGGTGGTTCGCCCAAGGTGAGGCTCAGCCATTGCACTCAGGCTGTGCTGACCCTTGCGAATTCCCCAAATACGGGCATCTCGACTGCATAATTTCTGGTAGTCAGGGACTGTGTTTGCGCTCTCCCCTGATACATTTTGTATTGCTAAATTTCCTTCAGGATCAATAAGGTACCTACCTACCTACCTACCATTTCCTAGGCCCCAACCTAACAAAACCCCTCCCTCCCTCCCCAACCCAAATATTTAACCCATCCATCTCCTAGCTGAAATGAAATTAAATGCGCCACATTTGTCAATTGTGATTTTTCACTGCAATCGAAATTTGTCCTCTGCTTTTACCCATCTGTGCACTTAGAACACACACACACACACACACACACACACACTAGTGATTACTAGGGGGCTGTGGTGCACACGTGCAGCCCTAGACAGGCACCCGGGGAGCAGATGGGGTTAGGTACCTTGCTCAAGGGCACCTCAGTCATGGCCTCAGGCCTGGTCACAAGACCAGTTCTCTACCACCGGACCATGACTGCCACAACTCAACCTCAACCTCTGAACTCAACCTCGTCTTCTCTCTTCTCCAGCCCTAAACTTAACCTACCACTCCACAAACCGAAAACTTCAGCCTTCCCCCTCCCCTAGCCCTAAACATAACCTATCCCCCTCCCTCAGCCCCAAACTTAACCCTATCCCCAAACTTAACCCTATCCCCTTCACCCACTGGATTCATTAATGTGCCTGCGCACAAAAAGGTTTTTAACCCATCTTTCTTTAAACCCTTATCCCTAAGACCTAACCCTAGATGAGTCCAATACACAGGGCCAGAGTGGGCCCCTTTTTCAGCTCGGGAGTTTCATGCCCAAATCCGGCCCAAAATTATTTTTCCCTCCCAATCGGCCCAAACTAGAGATTGACATGAGCCGGCCCATCGGGAATCCTCCCGAATCTCCCGATTAGCCACTCCGGCTCTGCCAATACACCTAGTCCTGTGACTTTCATGATGCGAGATAAAGCTGGAAAAAAAAAGGAAAATCCCATAGAGTCTTTCTGCAATTTCTTAACTGCCACAAGAGGGTGCTGATGGGACTTTGACTCAGAACATAGTAGAATCCAAGCAGTGTTTTAGAAAAAAATATTAAAATTTTAAAAATGTCGAAAAATTCACCTGCTATGCTTTAGGGGTTCTTTCATTTTGCCTCAATTTTATAATTTAATTGATGTACCTCTCTTGTAATTAAATCACGAATTTAGTCAGGGGACTTAGACCCGCAAAATTGTCCTAAGGTCATGCCTAGCAAGGATTCATCATCAAATTAGTCAATTTCCAAACTTTTGCCTGGGAGTTATGGAAGCCCAGATTTCCTTGCTGCTTGTAGTCAGATCTTCTTCATTGTTGGATCTGGTGGGGTTTAAGTCCAGCGAGTTGGCTGGCTAGTCAAGCACTGTGATGACATGGGCATCAAACCAGGCTTGGTGTTTCTGGTGGCATGGGCAGGAGACAGGTCCTGCTGGAAGATTAAATCTGCATCTCCATACAGACCCTCAGCAGAAGGAACCATGAAGTCTGAAGACTGTTGTGGTGACCTTGGATTTAAGAAAGCAGAGTTTACCGACACCTGCACCAGACATTGCACCTCAAATCATTGGAGGTGCAATGTATGGATATTTCATACTGGACCTCAAGCAGTTTGGGTATTGTTCCTCACCAGTCTTCCTCCAAACCTTGGACATTGATTTCTGAATGAAAGGCACACTTTACTTTAATCAGAAAAGAGGACCTTGGACCACTGGACCAGCGGTCCAGCCCTTCTTCTCCTTGGCCCAGTTGAGATGCTTCCTGTGTTGGTTTAGGTTCAGAAGTGGCTTGACCTGAAGAACCAGACAGTTGTAGCCCATCTCCTGGACATGTCTGAGTGTGGTGGTTTTTGAAGCTGTGACTACTGCCTTATTCCAGCTGTGACTACTCTGCCAGATTCTTGAATCGTCTCTTTTGGGTAATCCACTGAAGCCCAGTGTGCTGGGTGAGTGGGGTCTTCATGATGCAGGTGTGTGTTGGGTGGGTGGGGTCTTCATGACGCATGTGTGTGCTGGGTGGGTGGGGTCTTCATGACGCAGGTGTGTGCAGGGTAAGTGGGGTCTTAATGACGCAGGTGTGTGCTGGGTGAGTGGGGTCTTCATGATGCAGATGGTCATCTTCCTGCATGTTGAGGTATAAATGTCTGTGGTGGTGAGGACACTGGCACCGATGGTCTGTGGTGCAGGTTCATCACCCTCTGCAGAGCTTCCTTCTCCGCCGCAGAACAGCTACCATTGATGCTGGAGCACAGAACACTCTCCACCTGCATCTATAAAATGAGATGAGGACTGACATCCCATGTCCACCGCAACCACCTGAGGAAGTAGACCGCTGACATGCTTTCCTGATCAGACTGGAAGTGTTGCTATTCCAAGTGAGCTTGTTACTCAGGTGCCCAACCAAGTACCAGTAGCTAGAAACCACTTCCACCGCAGATCCTCAAACATGGAGGGGTGTGTGTGTATTATTCCTTCTGTAATCTACAATCATCTCTTTTGTCTTTTTCAAATTGATGCAGAGATTGTTCCCTCTGTACCAGCCTATGTTCTCACCTCCTGCCTGCAGCTGGACTCATCACCAGTGCAGTGTCATCTGCAAACTTTACGATACAACAGTCTGGATGCTTAGGTGAGTCACATGTTGGCAGTGTGAACATGAGGGGACTCAGTATGCAGCCCTGGGGAGAACCCATGGGGGAGGACACATAGGGGGAGAACCCATGGGGGAGGACACATTGGAAGTCAGGAAGTCCAGAAACCAATTACAGAGTGAGGTATGTAAACCAAGTGTGAGGAGTTTGTTAGCCAGTCTTGGAGATTATGGTATTGAATGCTGATGTGAAGTCCACAAAGAGCACACGGATAATAAGCCTTTGTGTCCAAGTGGGTGAGGGCAGTGTGGCCCACAGAGGAGATGGCAGACTCTGTGGATCAGTTCTTAAGGTTTTTGTGTACGATATATGTGAAAATGTAATTACACATTGTAATTGTGCAATAACTATGTAATTGCATTGTAATACCATGTAGTATTTACAATGTATAATCACCATGCAATAGCAACATTCCTGTAAAAGTGAACCTTTGACCAAAGGTGAGGCCACACTGGGGGCGGGTTGTTGGGCATGTCGTTCCCAGCACCTCCCGCAAATTACAAACTTTAATTACACATTGTCATAACTATGCAACAACCACGTAACAATGTAACATCTTGTAATTAAACATTCAGATTCAAATGCTTCCCGACATCAGATACGGTCTCATTAGCTAGAAAACAGTCCAAAACCGCTATGCAGGAATGCAGCAATCTAACCTTGCATGGTGATTTAGCCCTAGCCCTAACTTAACCCACAATAAAGAGGGAAGCTTTTTGTATCCTATTTATTGTCACACTATTCCTCTTTGCATGCAGCACGTGTACCTTATAGAAAAGAGGCAGGGACAAAGAAAATATTCAATTTGTTTACTATTTAAATATAATAAACATGTTCTTCATTAGTTAAAAAAGCATACCAGTGTAAAGCAAGACATGTAAAAGTCTTCTTAAGACTTCACGCTCGGCATTTTGAAACCTAGGAAGCAATAAAGTATGTACAGTAAATTCAATAGAAGCAATGAGCTAGAAAAACTCGAGTCTGATAATTTGTGGGAAATTTCACTTTTCAACGAGGTTTATATTCAAACATATTTGAGTTGGGGACCATTTCCTTCACAGCACCTAAATATCACCAAAAAGTTAAACAAAATGTCCACCATTTTAAGAGTGTTAATTTCTTGAAACAATCTGTTAAAGAAGTCACCACCACCAGCAGCTCTATTTAAATGTGACTGCATTCTGCTCGCTAATCCCCGACTGCTCCTCCTACGTCCCACCGGTCGCCCTCTTCAACAGCTGCAGCATGACAGGATACACAGGTGCAAAGTTTTTCCCTTGTCTGGCTCTGACTGAATGCACATAGGCCTCCAGAGCACCCCTACGAGCAAGAAAAACAGGTGCAGTGTTCTTTAATAAAAACAGATAGAAAGTACAAAGAAACAAACATCTTAAGTAATTGCCAGGCAGTGGCGATGGTGTTGCTTGGAGAGTGTTACATCACTAGTTGGTGCAATGATATTCCAGGTGGTTGTTAAGTGCAGAAGTACTTGTGCCTTCTAGAGGTTACCTGATTAGGGTGAGGCGATCCTTCTCAGAGGGGTGGTCATCAAGCCACTGGGAGTACCGTGCAATAGACCACTCTGCTCTCTTGGTTTAGAGCAAGATTTTAATTATGTTATTATAATTATCTTATTATAAATGCTGTCATACAAAAATGGTTTTAAATATCTTTGATGTTACAAATAAAAACCGTTGATGCCCAGCAGCACCACTGCATGTGTGTGTGTGAGTGCGTGTGTGCATGTGTGCGTGCGTGCGTGTGCGTATCTGTACCTGGTGAGGAGATTTGAGCTCTGCTGGAGCTCGTGTGAAGAGTAAATGCAGCACAGTGCTGTATGGGATTAGCTCACCCACAGCCTGACTGCTGGCTATGTGTTCACTGGTCTGAAACAGAAGAGGCCTAAACACACACAGGTTGCACTTCAGAAAACAAACCAACCATCCTTGATTATAGCATCTTTCTTATAACTGTAGCAATATACAAATGAGACCTGTATCAAACAGAAGGATAGATGAAAATGATTGGTTTTATTTATCAGCCGAAATTCAAACATTGAACAAATAAATTCAAAATTTTTCTTAGTGTCAAATACTGGCAGCTGATAAATTGTGCACCTCTAGGAACAGGCCTGTGTATAAGGGCCAGGTTTAATACTTAGAAAACAAGTTACTGATGAGCACAGTGTCGAAGGTGTAATTCAGTACTTGAATTAGCAAATCAGTTAGCAAATGTGCGCACACATTCTTACCTGAATGCACGCAGCAAGCGATATGCTCTTCCCAAATCAGACACTCGTCTGCAGAGAGGAGCCACAGCTAACTCCATCTGAAATGTTTACACATCCGAAAGACACACAACATACTGCTGAACATGAACACACACGACATACTACTGAACATGAATGCACACGACATTCTGCTGAACATGAACACACAGCTGAAGATTGAGGTCATTTGGAATTTCTGGCTTAATACACCAAAACATTGATCTATATTACTGGATTGGACATCACGTGACTTAGCATGCGCCACGCAGGTGCCATTACTATGCACTGAGTCGTGCATTGAGGAGCATCCATGGATGGACATAAAAATGAGATCTAGCAGACAGTCACATAAGGAAAACCAAAGAGGGACATAAATTGTCAAAACTACGACAACAAGATCACAAGATCAAAGGGTATCACATTTCACAGGTCAGTAAAACAATTTTTATAAAAAAAAAAAATAGCGGAGATGAGGGATGTATTGTTGTATATGATGTACAATGTATTGTTATTAATATTGTTATCATGTTAGGATAATGTTGTAAATACGATGTTCATTAAAATTATCTCTAAATCTGTTTTACTGGGACCGATGTTCAGTCCAGTTGGCATTATGTCCCAAAGATACTCTCTCACACAAACTGAATAAATAATGAAACCAAATGAAAATTTAAGTCAATTAAAATTGTCATAATAATTTTTTTAATCAATAGGGGTGAGTTTCCTAAAACGTTCTTAGCGCTAAGTACTTTTTAACCTCGTACGTAAGAACGAGGTTACGAAGTACTTAGCGCTAAGAACGTTTTGGGAAACTCACCCCAGGTTAATACAGGTTTTTTTTTTTTTTTAATAAATGCCAACAAACAAATTTCCCAACAAACAAAGAAAATATGAGCTGTACAAATTGTGGGTCAGAAAGTGTGGACGTCTGAGAGGACCGTCATCTACAGCAGGGATATGCACTGCTCACTGCCCACTGATATCAACCGTACAGTGAAGAGGGCACATGTTAGAGAAGGAGCAGTGCCACAGATTTTCAACCTTCCAGACCATATTAATAATAATAAATATTTTATTAAAGTTGATGAAATTCTGTAGCCAATGAGAAGTGGCTGCAATAAATGATTTTGAAAATTGTTTATTTTGTGTCATGTCAATTTATCTATGTATTTGTGGGAAACTGAATTGTGTAAGCTCTTTTCTGCTACTTGAAGGTAAAAAAAATCTCATTATTTTCTCTATCATAATTTCATAATTAATTTCACCCACATTTAGCCATGTAGTGCTCAAAGATGCTCCTCCACACTGATGCCATCTCATATTATACTTGAACATATATAAGAGGTATTGCACTTAAAGAATTTATGAAAACTACAGCAGTAACGGGGAGAGTTGACAAATAAAGAGATAAACTCATAAATTTGACTTTCAATATTAGAATTGTGATCATAATTAAAACTTATCAAAGTTATTTATTTACAACGTTTTACCATAATTATGATTGAATATCAAAAACATGACATACGTGTGTTATTTTGTTTTAGCCAGGTGAAAGAAAAGGGCTTTATGCAGGGTTTTGTTAAAATTTTACCTAAATTGAAAAATTCCCAGACTGCTTATAAATTCATAATAAGTGTTACATATCACAACATCGGCAATATTCTCACCTTTAATTTAAGCCATATTTTATCAAAATCGGATAGGAAATAAGGGCGCTAGGACTGTTTTTGTGACAGATGGATGCACATCCCACACAGGAACTACCCTGCTTTGCTGACATGACTCAATGCATAGTAATGGCTCCGAGGGCGGTGCATCGCTAGCTATAGCGGCAACAGGCGATGTCCAATCCAGTAATATAGATCAATGCACCAAAAGACAGATTGTGTGCAGATACAGTGTGTATAGGTCCAGTGTCTCTCCCTTCTTGTTCTGTTCTATTTCTCTTTACAAGGGACAAGGTCTATTTTCACCAGTCCAATCTTGTCCAGTATTTATGGTGAAGTCCAAAATCAGTGTTCCCATTCACTGAAACACATTATAATATTATAATATTGAATATAAATGTGTTTTTGTGGGAATTCATGTACACAAGCTTCATTACATCAAAGTTAAACTATTGTTGCACTATTGCTTAGTCATGTTTCCAGTACACATATAGTAAATTTGCCAAAGTGTGCTTTAGAAGGGGTTATGGGTTATACCCGAGGAGTTATGGGAGTTAACTGCCAGATAATCAGACTACAATAAACATGACACTAAAGTGAGATGGTCCTTCAAAATTATATTTAGCATAAATACTCTGCACTTAGATCTGTACTTAGGTGGCACAGCATTAGATGTTGAATAGAGTGCATTTTCAAGCGTGACAGATCTTGTAGTCATTTATTTTGGCTGAGCCTGAAAACTCCTGAGCCGTCACCTCCACATCAAGTAGCACGTTTGCCAAATATTTGGTTAATTTTAGATCTAGTTTGAAAAGAGATTTGGAAAACAACAGAAAATTGCAAAACGTACAAAACTTTCAATGTTCCTTCACAGTCCAACAAACACAGTTACTGATGCTTGTGTAATCTTGTTATTTTCCTTCCTTACCTGAGCAAAATCCGCAGCCAGTCTCATCTTTCCACCCTCCCCTAGTGGCCTCAAGAGGCAGGCGTGCCGGATGAACAGTGCCACGGCGCGCTGGGCGATGCCCTCTGTGCTGTCATAAACAAAATCCAGGCACTGCAGTGGGCGGAAGTAGTCGTTCATGACACGTGCCACAAAGCCTTGTAGTTCCCGCATATACAGGGAGCAAGGCATGTCCGGCTTTTCTCCCGCAGAGAGGGGACTGCACGCGCGCGCGCGCGCGCACACACACACACACACACACACACACACACACACACACACACACACACACACACACTTTATTTGATTCCATATACAATATATAACATCATCAAGAAACAAAATATTTCTAAAAAACATCTGGTCAGAAAAGATACTTTCAGCCCTAGCTACCTGACTCAGGGGCGGAACCAGAATGTTCAACACCCTATGCATGGTCTGATGAGAGAACCTTAGCTCAGTCATTGGTTGGGTTAGGCTCAAGTTTCATGGTTGGTTAGGCTGCTCATGCGTGACAGACCGAAAAGTACGGATTGCTTCACTAAGCTTTGGAGATATATATGGCTTAAGTAAAATAATTGAAAATTCATATTATGCTGGCTATTACACAAATATTGACTGATGGTGATATGCCACATGACTGGTGTGCATGCATATTTACCCAGAGAAGTCTTCCTGGTGCATTGTAATGAGAATGGCTTCCACAGAGTCTGTCACAGACATCAGCAATGGTTGGACTGCACTGCCCATAAGAACCTGTGCAGACTAAAATACATTTTCATTCAACTTTTCACTCACGCTCTCGATTTCTCTCTGGCTATAATATAAATACCACACACACACACACACACACACACACACACACACACACACACACACACACACACACACACACACACACACACACACACACA
Source organism: Brachyhypopomus gauderio (assembly GCF_052324685.1). Classification (NCBI taxonomy): domain Eukaryota; kingdom Metazoa; phylum Chordata; class Actinopteri; order Gymnotiformes; family Hypopomidae; genus Brachyhypopomus; species Brachyhypopomus gauderio. Next base: position 10,822,199 of record NC_135215.1, on the reverse strand, counting down.
CACACACACACACACACACAGGTCTGGGGTCTGACTAAGGCAAAAGCTTAATTCTGTAGAACCAAGTATCTGTAGATCTGCTTGAACACTTTAGATCTTTATACTGCTGAATATCCATATATGACCACATCTGAGCTTCCTCCAATGGCAGCCAGATTTCAGGAGTGCATTATCCTAACCCTAACCCCTAAAACCTAATCCTAACCCCTAAGCTGACCCCTAAAACCTAATCATAACCCCTAACCCTACATCCATTGTAGCACAGCAGGATGTTTGGAGCATCCTGACATCCCGGGACCTAAAACATCAAAAGCTCCAAGCCCAGAATTCACACTGAGGATAGGAATAGGGTTAGATTTGTAATTATTTTGTTTTTATAGACCCTGGTTCAAATGTTTACATACATGCACATAAGCATTAGGGTTATGGGGTTAGGGGTAACGTGCGCAAAAGCATTACCTCCAAAGATGCTGTGAGTGACTCTTCTGCAGCTGCTGGGAAAGCTACAAGGCCAGACATCACCTGCAGGGTCAAATGTCAGCAAGAACATTAGACAGACATACAATGGGGCAAAAAATTGTTTGGTCATGCATTGGTTGTGCAAGTTCTACTACTTAGAAAGATGGGAGAGGTATGTAATTTTAATCATAGGTAACTTCAACTATGAGAAACAAAATGAGAAAAACACACTTTATTTAATTGTAAATTATGGTGGAAAATAAGTAGTTAGTAATAAAGGTTCAACTCAATATTTTGTAACAAAACCTCCTTTGGCAATGACAGGTCAAACGTTTCCTGCAAGTCTTCACCAGGTTTGCACACAGTAGCTGGTATTTTGGCCCATTCCTCCATGCAGATCTCCTCTAGTGCAGTGATTATTTGGAGCTGTTGCTGGGCAACATGGACCTTCAACTCCCTCCACAAATGTTCTATGGGGTTGATGTCTGAAGACTGCCTGGACTCCAGGACCTTGAAATGCTCGTTACCGAGCCAATGCTTTGTTGCCCGAGCAGTATGTTTGAGATCATCATGCTGGAAAATGCGGCCACATCCCATCTTCAAAGCTCTCATTGATGGAAGGAGGTTTTGGCTTAAAATCTCACGATACATGGCCCCATTCATTCTTCCCTTAATACGGATCTGTCGTCTTGTCCTATTTGCTGTCCATGTTGTCTGTGCTTCACAGTAGATGTGGTGTTCTTGGGATGCAACTCAGCATTCTTCTTCCTCCAAATACGACAAGTTGGTGTTTTTTTTTTTTTTTGTTTTACAAAAGTTTTATTTTGGTGCAGGCCTACAATTTTCTTCCTGGTGTCCATCAGTTTCTTAGTCTTGGCCATGGTTGAGTTTGGAGTCTGTTATGACCCTGTCTTTTTATGTGTTCGGGTGAAGCAATTCTGTTACAGGGAGTCCGGTCCATGTTCCACTCCAGGAATCCCTGATGTCCCTGGGAACATGAAGTCTCCGCCCTCGGCTTCCTGGGATAAAAGGAGGAAACCGGACAATCCCCGGTTGCGATTCAGCCTTGCCGAACTTGTTAGATTCTGTGACTGAGGACAGGTGTCTTATACAGATAACGAGGTCAAACAGGTGCTATTGATACCGGTAACAAGTTGAGGACAGAAGAGATTCTTAAAGAAGAGGTTACAGGTCTGTAAGAGCCAGAAAAAACCAAACACTTATTTTCAACCATAATTTACAACCAAATTCTTTAAAAATCGTACAATATGATTTCCTGGATTTTTTTTTTCATTTCGTCTCTCATAATAGAAGTTACCTATGATGAAAATTACAGACCTCTGTCATCTTTTTAAGTAGGAGAACATGCACAATCAGTGGATGACTAAACATTATTTTGCCCCACTGTACTTACACATGGATGTTTCTTCTTTACTGGAAATGTGTGCGCATCCCTGCACTGATACACTGATGCCAGCACAAACAAATGTGGCTTGTATGAGGTGTGAACTGTCATTTGTTGATATAACGATACTATTTATACAGAAGTAATACAACAAATTGTAATACAACAGCTTGTCAACAAATATGGGGTGGAAACAATAAGAGAGCTGTGTGCTCAAACATTTTAGTTTATTTCAATATTTCAATTACAGTTCTGTGTGTTTTCTTGTTTTGCTTGTTTAAATGTAAATATCTGGTGGTTAGGGAACCTGGTTTTGTGACTGGAGGGTCGTGGGTTCGATTCCCAGGCTTGAGGAAATGATTGAGGTGCCCTTGAGCAAGGCACCTAGCCCCACCTGCTCCCCGGGTGCTGGTCTAGGGCTGCCCACCACTCTGGGCATGTGTGTACCACAGCCCCTAGTGATCACTATAGTGTGTGTGTGTGTGTGTGTGTGTGTGTGTGTGTGTGTGTGTGTGTGTGTGTGTGTGTGTGTTCTCACTGCACAGATGGGTAAATGCAGAGGACTAATTTTGATTGGGGTGAAAATCACAATTGACAAAAATAGCGCATTAATCCCTTTAATGGCTGGACAATATGGGCAAAATTTTTATCACCATATATTTAATAATTTCAGTCAATATGATATAATTCCGATATCGATATGAACAATATAAAAGCCACAGAAAACTGCCAAGAATGCTCACAACAGGTATCTGTACCTACAAATGTCTGAAAAAAGTATATGAAACCGCCTCCTATAAAACTATATTTACTTTAGAAATAGTACAAATAAATAGTCAACCTTTTATTTGTGTTCAGCCTTCATATATGAACATGAAGCATGACATCCCCGTCAAATAAACAAACTCGTGGGCTTTGTCAATATTAATATCTTCGATAGGCGAACCACTTCCACTTTCCCCTTAATTCACTATTGTGTGCAATAGTGGATTAATTACGTCATTAATCACTGAATGCAATGAACTAGGCAGCGCCCTGTTATGAACATTGTAATGTTGTAAATAGCGTTTATCGAAATATTGAAAATGTGTTTTAAAACCATATCACCGTTATTGAAACATTTTCTTTGGCGATATATATTGATAGAGTTATTGTCCAGCCCCACTTTAAATGTAATCCTTAATTCTCTCATTGCTTAACCCGGTACTATGTTGGAGTGGAGCTGGAGGACTGAGGAGTGAAGTCTGTCCAAGGGGCCTGATATCATTCTCACCATTTCACTCTCTCTTCCTCCATCTACTCTAAAGTTAACCAGACTAGGGATTTAATCTCTAGAAAGAAGGAAAATAGTTAAACAGGTCCCTAAGGAAAATGATTCTAACCCTCAGTATTTTACTGAATTAAGAGGAAGATGGTTTGCCTTCTAAATCAGAACCTCTTGAACCTGTTGAACCTATGGGCAGTTTTAGCTTCTCTAGGATTTCATGGTAGATTTCCTGCTACTAAGCTGCTTCATGATAAATGTCAATTGTAGATGTTTATACTGTATAAATACAAATATTTTAATTGAATTTCATTAAAATGTAGTTTACCCATCCAAAAATGGGCAACCCCAAATGGCTTTGTCGTATGTGCAATAATCATTCACAGGTCTGTGATGACTGCATAGTACTCACTTTAGCCACAGCTTGCTGCAATCGATACAAAGAATTCACCACTGCTATGTTTCTCCTCTGTCCATCTGTCAACGGCCCAATCACCTGACTGGCATCACCCTGTGTGCAGAGCTGAGAGAGAGAGAGAGAGAGAGAGAGAGAGAGAGAGAGAGAGAGAGAGAGAGAGAGAGAGAGAGAGAGAGAGAGAGAGAGAGAGAGAGAGAGAGAGAGAGAGAGAGAGAGAGAGAGAGAGAGAGAGAGAGAGAGAGAGAGAGAGAGAGAGAGAGAGAGAGAGAGAGAGAGAGAGAGAGAGAGAGAGAGAGAGAGAGAGACAATACCTCAACCAGGCGCCTTCTACTGATCCACACTGCTATCTTAGATTGTCCCAAAATAAAATTTAGGAGGTTACACAGTTCCGCCTTCTGCGTGTATTGAGCCCCACAAGTTAACAGTGCCATTGTAAAATGTGATTGGGTACAACAGTAGGGTAGAGTACACAATGTCATCATTTGACTCTTACCAGCTGTTCAGACTTCACACAGAAGAGCTGAACGGTCTTGGCAACATTTTTGGCCACAGCAATGGTCAGTCGCTGGTCTACCAAGGCAACAGTGAGCTCACTGCAAGAGCACCAACATTTAGGCTTGGGGTAAACATCACAACCAAAAATCATACCATCCTTTTATTTAAAAATGGGTAATCAGTAACATACTATAAGAATCCCTTATTAATAAAGAAATGCCTGTGAAACAAATTTCACATCTAAAAACAACCTTCCAAAACAAAAACACTTCTAGCTTCAAGTATAATCTTATTTCAAGGTTCTAACTTAAGGGCTCAATCAAAAAAAAGTTTAGAGTGATTTCAAGTTAAAAAGTCTTAAGCATCTCATGTAATGACAGATGATAATAGGTCATTCAAAGGGATCCTGTTAGGACCTGTTATACTGTTAAGACATGACTATACAGATGAAGCCTGTGTAGCCACACAGGTGTAAAGTTAATACTTACTAAATAATTAATGATGTTAATTAATGTTAATTATACACTCAACATTGTCTACAGTCCCTAAGCATATAATGGAGACACAAACCTAGCAATAGTTTTACTGATAGCATCCATCTCATCGCTAGAAGGAGGGCTTTGTCCTCCCTGAGGGAACACCAAGTTGATGGGGTCGAACAGGCGTGAGAGTGATTTGGATAGGTAGGCTGCTTCGTATGGCTGGAGAGAGCTCTTTAAGGCTTTCTCTGGACTGAGGGAACAAAACAAGCAGTGTTATAAAAATGATAGACTTGCACACAGTTATTCATGGTCATATCTATACACGTCTGATCTCCACATTAGTATTCTAAATATTCATGGTCATAGCTATACACGTCTGATCTCCACATTAGTATTCTAAATATAAGAGGACAGAGAGAGATTGACGTTATCTTAATTATTTTTCACATAATCTGACTAAAAACAAAAACTGAGTGTGTTCCTTTATTCACCGTTCAACTTTTTAGAGTAAAACATCTTCATATAATTTTCTCTCGGGTGTCATCTCACTGACGCACAGACTCAGACTCACTCATAATCGGGCTTAGCGCTTGTGAAGAGATCATGAGTGTCCGCTTCAGATCCTGTGAGGTCCAGGTCAAGACCTGAGCTACTGCTCCCCAGCGCCCCTTGTATGTTGGTACTGTACTGCTGCAGTCGCTTCCACAATTCATTATATAACCTCAGGAGTTTAGGAAATTCTCCCTCGAGAGCCTGCTTCAGAAATGTAGAACCTACAGGCAAAATGTGTGTGAATTATGTCCATTCCATTTGAACACCTTTGTTCACAGACGTAATCTTAGTTGGTTAGAGTTCATACAATACATACATGACAGTAAAGAACCATTTAACTGCATTTTAGCTAGATGGTCACAGGTGAAGGGATTCAGTGGAGAAGCCTGTTCAGTTTTGGATGAGCTCCTAAAACCTTCTCTCATTTTCTATTTCTGACATTCTCATGTATGTAAGTTGGCACTAAGCATAGGCTATGATGAGCACCTCTAAACCAAAACAAGTTATACAGAGCAAAACGATGGGAAAAAGATCCTAAATGAATTGCATTCGAAATTGCAAGATTCTGCAAAATAATATTTTACACATTTACCCTTAACTCACAATCATAGTCACTTCAAAGATTTATCCCTTTGCTTTATGATAAAACCCAAGTCAACCACATAAAAGGATACACAGTAATGTACTAGCTAAAACATCACCTAAAAAAAAAAAAATTTTATGGCCAGAATATAAAACATAGTGGCCTTGCATATGTAGACAAATTGTGTTGTTACTGTGTTGTTAGCGTGTTGCTTACCTTCTGTGGCTTTTTGGAGTTCCACAGACAACATCTGAGTGACTGCATTCCAGAAAAGATACAATATGTCTGGATGTCCATCCTTCAGAAACACAGAGAGCAACGGTGGGCAAGGAAATCCACAAAAAAAACACAATCAAAGCTCCCCTGCATACACATTTGTGTGCATATGTAAAATTTGAGCATGACATAGGAGCTCCCCCCCCCCCCCCCCCCCCCCCCCAAGCCCTACCCCTACACCAGGACAGGTCAGGTGGCATGCCTGGCACAAACTCTCCACTCGCATGGCTTCCAAAAGAAACGATACATAAACAGTGTACGTAAAAACACTGAATTAACTAACTTTTATTTTTAAACAGAAACTGAAACAGAATATGTAGTGCTGAAGCAGCAGAGGCAGGTAAATTTGGATGTGATCGCCCAAGGATGAGTGTTGGGTGGGATGTGAGTGCTCCCAACTGGCCCTGGGATGGGGTGAGGGTGCACCCAACTGCTCCTGGGTTCAGTGTTTCCCACTTGCCTCCCAATAGAGGCTTTGATGGATTGAAATACATAGTGAGATACAGGCATGATTCCAGGTTATGAGGGGTTTGGGACTAGTGTGCAGAGCAGTGAGTTACCAACCCAGGACAGGCACAAAACTGAGAGTGGAGGTACACAAAAAGCTCATGACGAGGCACAGAAAGTGAAAACACAAACAAATAAAAATAACCCAACAAAATAGACAACCTATAATCTAGCTAGGAATCTTTATTCTGAATGGACACTTAATGGTAAAACAGTAAATAAATCATGAACCTATACAATGATATATTCATTAATATTCATTATTTAATGGCTTCCTTTTCATATTTTTATTATTAACAGTAATTTAGGGTGGGTTTGTTATGCTAGTTTGTATTTGATCTGTGCATGGGTCTCTGTGGTCTCCACTGTCTACATTTTTATTTTCTCTGTTCAACTTTAATCAGATCACTGCAACGGTAAAATACACACAAACATTATAGCTGCACTCTCAGATAAAAAATATGCACAGCAAAAAACTTCCTTATTTTATATACCTTAATAATCTCATCAATGAAACACACGTGTGTGACAGGGTCCCTCTTTTTAGTCAGAACCCTCTGAAGGTGCTGTACCTGTATTTTGGGAGACATCATGAAACGTCAATATATGCTGCATTATGGGCTGCACAACACATTTAGTTACATTTCCATTTACAGCCACTATTAGTTTACAGAGCCATTACAAGGCTGCATTTCCTCCTTTACTGTCCTACCTGACTGCAGGCTACACATATCTGGTCCATCAGTTTCTCCAGGTTGGTCCAGAGGGCAGCACGAAAAGTAGCAGTGTTTCCTGGAGCAGGCATCACTGCTCTTCCTGGGGCACCTACAGAAAGAAGAAAGGCCATTTTTATTCCATGGAGCATGTTATTCCAGTCATTGTGCACAATAGGCCCATGATATTCCTGGGAGGTCAGCCTGAATGGGCTTAAATGGGCCTGAATGGGCTTAAATGGGCCTGCATGAGCTTAAATGGGCCTGCATGGGCTTCAAGGAATCTGTAAGAAGCTGATAAGTGTTACTGGTCACACTAATATTTCTGGAGCCACAATACAGTTGCTAATGAAAGAGATGTGATTAAATATTTGTGGATCAGCATTTAGACATTCTTTCTGCTGGCTGTAGACTAAAAGGAAAATCAAGGCACTAATGCATCAGTGCTATTGCTGCCGGTCTGAGAAGAACACAACTGGCAACATTAACATGTGTGAAGTCCTGGAAATCTGCAACACCATAGCACACCAATATCAATATTAATAACTAAATTATATCCTACTCAGCAGCTACACCTCAGATATGTCTTCCCTCCCAAAGAGCTACAGGATGAATGAGTGTTGGAAAGAGACAGTTTGCACACATCAGTAATAAACCCATGGCACTTCAAGGTTTACAGAAGCGTTGCTGTATTGGATTCACTGCCATTGGGGGTAGCAATGCAAGTGTGATTACTACACTGCAGGGTCATCTAGCAAAAGATGGAGAGTTAGTCAGAAATGCACCACTTCGCTTTCACAGCTGAGGAAGGACCTCTGAACCTTCCCACTTCAGTGTAAACCTTTGACCACCTCTACATATTTAACTTAGCATGTTGCGCTTATTGCCTGGAATCTTTCATTAAAAAATGTCCCCACTCTTCCTCCTATGTCCGGTGTGGAGTGGGTTGCTGGTTGCTTTGTGATTTGGGGTGTGTCTGTGTGTGTGAGACTTGTCAATACGTTAAGGAACAGTACATGTCTTGTGGTTTCATTGCTTCCCTGAAAGATTTTTTAAATATTTTTCTCGGTTAGATGCAGTTTTGAAGGCAAAGGTCACATCAAATATTGAAATTATTTAGATGTCTCTTTTGCTCATTGACTTTGCAGATTTTAAATGACAGAAATATCCACTTCTATTAACACTTATTTTTTCAAGCATTTTTATTTTTGCCGTAGTTTTTTTCCACATTTGCAGAACTGCTTATATAAATCTAAAGATGTCATACAGTGGGGAAAATAAGTTTTTAGTCAGTCACCAATTGTGCAAGTTCTCCCACTTAAAAAGATGAGAGAGGCCGGTAATTGACATCATAGGTAGACCTCAACTATGAGAGACAAAATGTGAAAAAAAAATTGAGAAAATCATTTTGTCTGACTTTTAAAGAATTTATTTGCAAATAATGGTGGAAAATAAGTATTTGGTCAATAACAAAAATTCATCTCAATACTTTGTTGTATATCCTCTGTTGGCAATGACAGAGGTCAAACGTTTTCTGTAACTCTTCACAAGGTTGGCACACACTGTTGCTGGTATGTTGGCCCATTCCTCCATGCAGATCTCCTCGAGAGCAGTGATGTTTTGGGGTTGTCGGCGGGCAACACGGACTTTTAACTCCCTCCAAAGGTTTTTGATGGGGTTGAGATCGGGAGACTGGCTAGGCCACTCCAGGACTTTGAAATGTTTCTTACGAAGCCACTCCTTTGTTGCCCTGGCAGTGTGCTTGGGATCATTGTCATGCTGAAAGACCCAGCCACGTTTCATCTTCATTGCCCTTGCTGATGTAAGGTTTGCACCCAAAATCTCACAATACATGGCCCCATTCATTCTTTCATGTACACAGACCAGTCGTCCTGGTCCCTTTGCAGAGAAACAGCCCCAAAGCATGATGTTGCCACCCCCATGCTTGACAGTTGGTATGGTGTTCTTTGGATGCAACTCAGCATTCACTGTCCTCCAAACACGACGAGTTGTGTTTTTACCAAATAGTTCTACTTTGGTTTCATCTGACCATATGACATTCTCCCAATACTCTTCTGGAACATCCAAATGCTCTCTAGCAAACTTCAGACGTGCCTGGATATGGACTGGCTTAAGCAGGGGGACACATCTGGCACTGCAAGATCTGAGTCCCTGGCGTCGTAGTGTGTTGCTGATGGTAGCCTTTGTAACGTTGGTCCCAGCTTTCTGCAGGTCATTCACTAGATCCCACTTGTGGTTCTGGGATTTTTCCTCACCGTTCTTGTGATCATCTTGACCCCACGGGCTGAGATCTTGCGTGGAGCCCCAGATCGAGGGAGATTAGTAGTGGTCTTGTAGGTCTTCCATTTTCTGATTATTGCTCCCACAGTAGATTTCTTCACACCAAGCTGCTTGCCTATTGCAGATTCAGTCTTCCCAGCTTGGTGCAGGTCTACAATTCGGTTTCTGGTGTCCTCAGACAGCTCTTTCGTCTTCACCATAGTGGAATTTGGAGTGTGACTGTTTGAGGTTGTGGGCAGGTGTCTTTTATACTGTTAACGACTTCAAACAGGTGCCATTAATACAGGTAATGAGTGGGGAAAAAGGAGCCTCTTAAAAAAGAAGTTACAGGTCTGTGACAGCCTAATTATTTTCCACCATTATTTGCAAATAAATTTTTTAAAAGTCAGACAAAATGATTTTCTCAATTTTTTTTTCACATTTTGTCTCTCATAGTTGAGGTCTACCTATGATGTCAATTACAGGCCTCTCATCTTTTTAAGTGGGAGAACTTGCACAATTGGTGACTGACTAAATACTTATTTTCCCCACTGTATATATATGAAGATGAGATGCTTTCACGTGTGTTCTGTTCCTGTACCTTCAATCATGTTACAGTATAAAGCACAGTAAGCAATTCACAGAAATAAGGAGAATGTGAACGTGTAGGAATGGTCCCACCCTCCCATGCCACCAGGGGAACAAACCAACCTCTAGTGTTTGAAGGTTGAGTGAGGACTTTAATGTCAAGGGCACCAGTTATGCTGTCCTGGACGAATGATTTATACCCCTCCACCACGCTGCTGACCATCTCCCTCAGTCCGCCCAGGTTGTAGAACACCTGAAGCGCCGTGCCCACTTGAGATGGGTTCTGTGGTCAGAACAGCAGACAGCAGCACAAACACACTGCTGAACACTGAATTATGGTTTTTCGTTTTTTATTGAAATAAGATGCCAATTTGAACAGCAACTTCCAAAAGTATTTTAGAGTTTCATATAGATGAAACTGGAAAGGAGTTCTGTAGGCCATAACTCAAATGTGCATTTTCGATATGCGGCCAAGTGCGCTGCAGACCTATTTCCAAGGTCAACCATGAGATTGTGTGTTCTTACCTGAATCTCCATACCCTGCTCCAGCAGTCGTTTGGCCTGGTTCTCCACCTCCAGACGTGCACGGCTGATGAACAGCAGGTCATTCTCAATGACATCAATGCCAGACAGATCCACCCCCTGAGACAAGTAGTCTAGGAGACAGCAAAACAACATACATTTGACAAAATTTACATTTTTGATTTCAGGTTTAGTTTCAGGATTTCCGGTTTAGCTAATTCACATGCAAGATTACAAAAAGGCATTTATGAAAACAAAGCCATCTAGCATGGTTCAGTCATGAAGGCTAAAGTGGCCATGCCCACCATAGCCAATCACTGCACTGCTTTCTACAATTTGACATACTAATATTTTTTTGCAATTCCTGTTGTTGTGGCAATAGCTTAAATCTGACTCGACTGCTCTAACTTTTGGAAGAATATTTCATGCTTTATAGGGAGAGGCAGAGGAAGAACACCACCATATCTCAGCAGATATTTTCCATAATTCACTCAATGATGGGATTTCTTTCCATTTCAAAATGAAAATAATCTTCAGAGCCAGAGGTTCACAGTTGCTGCACAACATGTTGGTGTTTGTCGAGCATACGCAGACAAACACGTGAGGAAAATCATGAAACAGAAGCTACAGAGCAGTTCGTTTAGTGTAGGGAAACTGAGCCCAAACCCACCCACATAACCTTCCAGAACAGAAGAAAAACCACAAAGGGATACTGAACTGCTCATGTTCTAATGGAATTGTTTGTTTAATCTTTATTTAGCTGGCCAAAGTAAAATGAAGGTCGAATAAAATATGTAAATCACTGGGGAAAACACATTAGTCTCAGAGTATGAAAATGCATATGTAAACCAACCATTTCATAATATATATTTAAGAATCTCTCTCACAAGACAGATCCTGTTTAACTGTATATGCATTATATGTTGGGATTTGACAAAGCTTATAGTGAGCTATATTTAAACTATTTAGTAATTAATTTTATTTTCCTTATATTATTCCTGGTAAATTAAACTTAATTTTAATTAATTGAACTTAATTGAACACAAATTTCAATGATAATTTACATGAAAATGTCATTCGTAAAACACTCAAGATTTACCATATCTACTCAGGAATCCTGAACTGTGCACTAACTCCTGGTACGACATTATGTCAGTAACATAAACAAATACAAAACCAAACCCAAAGACATCAACATACATCTTTGGCCCTCTGCCCTGAACTCATTTATCCCAGTGTTCTCCATGTAGAAAGAACAGAAAAGGATAGAAAGAAAGGTTTGAGTGATTTGCATAGGACAGGGGTGCCCATTACATCGATCGCGATGGAATTGTGGGTAGATCGCATGACATAAAAAAGTAGTGGATGAATGACAGGCTATTGTCCATCTGCACTGACGGTTGTATATTGATTGACATACATGGTAGCCAATCTGAGGGTTTGACACACGCACCCTCCCATCAATGTTTGACACACATTGCCGCGGACCCCCCCATCCCCCCTGTCAACGATCGACACACGCCGCTAGAAAATAAATAGGTACATCTTTCTGACTTGGTCGTCTTATAAGTAGCTCGCAAGCTAAAAACTTGTGGGCACCCCTGGCATAGGACATTATTGTACAGTCTTACATTCAGCCCTGTCTAGAGGGCAGCCACTGTGGACAAAGGGCATTGCTGTGTGGTAAAAGGGTTACATCTATTACAAAAGACAAACAAGCAAGCCGAGGAGGGTGATGAAGGAGAGAGGGAAGGGAGGGGAGTGGGAGGGAGGAGAGGGGCAGTGGGAGGAGAGGGGAGTGGGAGGGGAGGAAAAGGGGAGGAGGGGAGTGGGAGGGAGGAGAGGGGCAGTGGGAGGAGAGGGGAGTGGGAGGGGAGGAAAAGGGGAGGAGGGGAGTGGGAGGGAGGAGAGGGGCAGTGGGAGGAGAGGGGAGGAAAAGGGGAGGAGAGGAGTGGGAGGAGAGAGGCGGAGGACACAGAGTAGGCTAGATTAATATAGAACACTTTGCATATAGATGGTTTGTGTGTAAAGGAAACAAGCAAGCAATGAAGAGGAGAAAAGCCTGATTCTCTGTATTTGATATGAGACTCAGTTTTAAGACCGACCGATTGAAGATGCAAAAAAGAGTGGAGATACATATTCCACCCACAAGAAAACATGTTCTTCTATCAAGCTTCTGCCAAGGCACTCTTCAAACAAACAACTCGGACTCAAGAGCTCAAGTTCACTGTGCATTAGACAAGGTACAACCTCAGTGTCTCCTGGATGGTAATGTAAAGTAATATGATATGGAATTTTAAGGACATACACACACACAAAAAATAGTCCATTTTAGCATGTAGCTGAGGAATATAGAAAACAATAAGGGTTCAGGATATCTAGAAATATCTTCATTTAAGTGGACATGTAGTTCCTCTTGTACTTTTACAGTATTATGCAAATATCTAGGTGACAACATTAACACAGTTATGGTATTAACATTTTACACAAAGAGCAGACCTGCTGTTCAGACTTCTTATAATTGTTTAAAAAGAAAAAAGCTATGTACTGATGAATGGGCTTGGCCTGTTTTTAGATATATATACACACACACACTTTTAAAAACAATTTAAATCGAACCAAATCTGGTGTACTTTAGTGATGTATTCATTTATAACAAGCACAACCCTGATCTTTGAGAGGAGAAACTTTTCCTCCTTACTTGAAACCAATATTTGTGTCAATTTTGATGATTGACACTTCTGTGATAAGTGGGAATAATAACCCTAGATATTCTGGGGGCATCAAATTTGTGTGAAGGCTATGATATTGCTTTTGTATTTAGGATTAGGAACTCAGGAACACTTACTAAAGCTATTGCTGGATTAGGATTAAATAACTCAAATTCTAGCATGAAAAGCAATTCTTCAATTATCTTAATGAGTGTAAGTAATGTTTTGCTAAATTACAAAGTAGCTGAAGTAGACAGCAGTTAAGTCACGCAGATGTTTCTTAATAAAATAAATATGAGTAGGACTGCAAGAAACGCCACAAAAAAAAAAACTTGTAAGTGAAACTTGTAAGTGAAAACATTCAGTAACTCATGCCACATCTTGCTAAGGCATATACAAACTTTTCTAGACATCTGTCTGAATTTCAGGGCGAAGGAGCTTCCATCTGTGAATGGAAAGTCTTGAGGGTGCGGAGAACATACATTCACATGTGCATGCCAGGCTCATTAACCTGCACTGCCTTCTGCTTCAAAAGAAGCCTGGCTTTGCTGAGATTACACCCTCCACTAGCTCCTTGGCCTTCTGAAGCTAGACGTTAACTGCAGGAGAGGGAATATCATTCAACACTAAGACAAAAAAAAGTGAAGCAAGATGCTCAGTATGAGCCAGGTTGCCACCAGTCTAAACAAGCACAGAAGGGACACCTGTCCCGTCCCCTCATATGTAGACAGTCATGGCAGTCATGGGCAGTCATGGCCTGGCGGTTAGGGAACTGGTCTTGTGACCGGAGGGTCGCAGGTTCGATTCCCAGACCTGAGGCCATGACTGAGGTGCCCCTGAGCAAGGCCCTAACCCTCAATTGCTCACTATAAAAATGAGATAAAAATGTAAGTCGCTCTGGATCAGGGCGTCTGCCAAATGCCATAAATGTAAATGTAGACACGATGGATTCTGTTTAAGGATCCCAAGCGTTGGGCTTCACTGGACTTGTCAACACAATGAACAAAAAGCTAGAGAGGCTGAAAACAAGACAGCTTTCATGTCCAGATCACGTGGATATATTATAATGCACAAACGCATCGCTTGAGAAAGAACAACAGTGTGTCTCCTTTTCTCACATCCTCCTACACACGCTTATATATAGGAATGAAATTTGTAAATGTAAAGCTACTTGATTTGATACTTGATAAGGATTAGTCCAAAGAAGGTGACATTTAGACAGACATCAGGCGGTTAAGTAGACCTTCTGAACTGGTTTTTATTTTGAACTGCACTGTGCTGAAGGCAGCTATAAATGAGGCGAACATCAGATTCCTGGATCCTTTACTTTCTTAACTGGTTGTCCCAGAACATTAAGAGAAGAACGCCCACATTTGTCTTGTCTCAGGGCCAGAAGACAACAGGGAAAATGGTTTGCATATCTGACAACTTTACATAACAGCTCTTGATCTTGTATAGCAAATGCAACTAAAGATTTAGCGGTGTATTAGTTTGTGTAACTACATGTGAAATTGCCATGATGACATGTTCAGACCCGACTGCATCACAAGTGCAGTTTAATAAGTTGAACAGTTCTGGTAGCAAATATTCGAATAACTAACCAAGTCCAAATGAGATTTTTGCGAATCAGAGTTAAATAAAGTCTGCTCCTACATTTTGGTACATAGTCACAGTTACACCATTCAGTGTGAGCTCTTCCCAATGACTGGGCTAGGGTTAAAACAAACTGGGCAAACTGTGCTAGGGTTATTCCAGTTGGGTTATCCCAACTGGGCAAAGGACAGGGTTATCCCAGATGTTTACATAAACATTGAGTACTAACAACAAGAAGTTGTTAATAGGAGAAAAAAAATATTCATCACCATTTCTCTAACCATTAAAAAACCCTTGTTTTTTTCTACAGAACAAAGCATACACAAGCCATCATGAACAACGATACAGTCCATGATCACAGTGAACCGCTCAAGACCTTTGAAATGGACCTGCTGGGTGCTCATTACTCCCTGAGCTTCCAGGTGACTCTAACAAGCTTTTTAATCATAGAGATTCTGCTTGGACTTAGCAGCAATCTAACAGTGTTGGCTCTGTACTGCATGAAGTCCAACCTTATTAGTTCTGTCAGCAGTATAGTCACCATGAACCTGCATGTGCTTGATGTGCTCGTGTGCATAGGCTGTGTCCCGTTCACCATTGCAGTCGTGCTATTGCCCCTGGAGGAAGACACCGCACTCGTGTACTGCTTCCATGAGGCTTGTGTTTCCTTTGCCAGTATAGCAACTGCTGCCAATGTGTTAGCCATTACCCTAGACCGCTATGACATCTCTGTACGGCCAGCAAACCGCGTGTTGACCATTGAACGAACTGTGGTACTGCTGGGATCAATATGGGCTCTGTCCTTACTCGGCTTTCTAGTACCTTTCATAGAAGTTGGCTTCCTCAAGCAGACAAGGAACCATACAATTGAAATGGAGAACACAGAGCAGGGCTACACAGAAGCCCAACTTTACTATCACCTACTGGCACAGATTCCCATCTTCGTCTTCACTGCTGTAAGCATGTTGGTTACATACTACAAAATCCTTCAGGCATTCAACATCCATATTGGCACTCGATTCCATAAGACACCCAAAAAGAAATCAGTGAAAAAACAGTCCCTCTCCATGACTAGCACGCAGACGGAGTCCACGGAGGCGTCTGAGAGGGGTGGACCAAACGCCATCATCGCCCTGCGGAGGGCCACCGAGGTGTCCGAGAGCAGGGGTGGACCGAACCCTGCGCTGGGCAGCTCTGTGTCGGCCATCATCACCCTGCGGAGGGCAATTAAACGGCACAGGGAACGACGCGAGCGGCAAAGGCGAGTTTTTAAAATGTCGCTGCTCATCATCACCAGCTTCCTGCTGTGCTGGACTCCCATCACCATTATCAACACCATCTTCCTGAGTGCAGGACACAACAACTTCACCATGAGTTTGCGATTGGGCTTCTTGGCCATGGCCTATGGAACCACCGTCTTCCACCCACTCCTCTATGCTTTCACACGACAGAAGCTTCAGAACATTCTCAAGAGCAAGATGAGAAAGCCAGTGGTGTCTGTGGTGGAGGCCGATCCAGTGCCCACCAACACAGTCACCCGCAACTCAAATAGAGTTTTTAAAAAAGGCACTTTTGAGAGATCAACTTTCCAACAAAAATGTTTCTCAAATGACGAGGTAGACTAAGAATGCAAATGAAAAGTCATTTATAAACATGGTGGTTTTTTATCCAAAGCACTAAAGTTTAAGAATTGTACAGTTAACACAGTAGATTATTTATTGCTGTTTGATGTTATACAGGTGCTATTGATACATGAAGATGTACAAATGCTGCATTTGTTTTGTAAATGTAGTAAATCTCAAAAGATCTGAGCAATGTACATTGTACAAAGAATTTAACATGTAGATACTGGCAGCTGAACACCATACATCATAATACAGAATATCAGATAACCGCTCATTATAATGTACACTGTATGAATACAATGCATTGGCACATGCATAGTACATGCACATATTCCATGGTTACATATATACTCATAAGACTTTCCAGACACTACATCTCCATGGACTAACACAAGGAGTAACATGCGGTAAGCATGTTAGCTGGGTGTTAAATTCTCAAGTCTTCACAGGGAGTAACAGCACAAAGTTAGCACATGCTAACAAGGTCTGGGACAGCAAGACACGGTAACAAATGTGAAAGGGAAGCAAGTGCTGTTTTCATGCAGTGCACTGAGGCACCATTTTACCTCAAACAACACAAGAAAACCTACTGCGTGCTTCTCTTTCCCAGTCCAGACATTAACAAAAAACATTTCATCCCATGCTAGTAACAGAACAACACCCAATGCAGTTTAAGAAGAAACTAAATTAAAAGTGCAGGCTGGCAACATATTTTGGAAATATGGATCATCATATTATCATAAGTCTGGAATATTTAAATGAATTTTCTTTGAAGCTACTGAAGAATATGATTTGCATATTTATGTAATATGCAAACAATTTGCCATGTACCAGAGATTTAGAAAAAAGAGCTCTTACATTAACCTAGAAAATCTCCTCCCTCATGAGTTCTGAAGTAAGTGAAGTCCAAGTATTTCACCAGTCACAGGTTTTTGGGGCTTTTATCATATATATGATTAATAAGAGAATAGCAATATTGTACTTAAAAAATATTGTACTTAAAGTTGTACTTTAGATTATTTGTAAAAGAACACCAATCTGTACATTAATTTCTATTTTTACAAATATTTTTGGCATTTTCCCAATAACTATGTCTGCTGTCCTTCAGAAACACTCATGGCCAACTGACATTTTAAAGCATATCTTTTTATAGGAGACAGAAAAGCGATCAGCCTGCACAGCCCAGCAAAGGTGTTGAGAAGTAGCAGTGCAAAGTCTGATAATGCTTATCGAGTAGAAATGCAATGTCCGATACCTGCCAAAGTAGCAGGACAGACCTCTCCTACAAGCAGGATGAAAATCACTGCAAGCAATGTAAAACTGCATAACAAGGTCATCAATAGGAGAAGCAGATCAAGTCACAAATGTTTTACACAGATTATCAGTCTGCAACAAACACTAATTTAACCCCATGTGTTATACAACCCAATGTCTAATACAGACAATGAGCCCAACATTCATATACTAGAAGATTTGACCAAAGTGCTAGCAATCAAATTCTCAAATCAAATTCTGTTCATTTCAAACACAGTGCATCCATTTAAATTTTTTTTAAATTTGTGTAGGCATGGGCTAAGCATTTTTAAACATGACTAAAAACAAATTACACCTTCAAAAACACTAGATGATCATACTATGCTGACATAGGAGCCGTTTCCCCCTCCTATGTTTTTACATTTAATTCACTACACACAGCTCACCTCTACACACTCATGCTAGAGGTCAAACAGCAGAATGAAACCACTTTGGTCTCAACCTAGATAATAGTTCATAAGGTAAAGAGTGCTCTGTCCTCATCACATGCCTGTAAACGTCATGGCATACTAATCATGGTAAGATGGTAGAAGGTCAAGTGGTTCAGAGGTGTTGGTGAAAACAATTTTGTCTTCATTTTAAAGTTATTAGGACACATAAGAGACATACAGAAATAAGTTATTGGCCAGTGGAGGAGATATGAACTGAACAAATAAAATATTAGGATACAGCCGATTCCTGAATACAGGTATGGGACAAGGGTTTCTCATGATAAACACCAGAACGATCACGGTTTTACCACGGTCACCAAACCAGAATGATCACAGAAATGTGTGTTTTGTGAATGATGAAGTTATGGAAATATATGCAAGTCAGACAACTGTTACTCATGCCCTGAAGTTTCCTAAAGCTTGAAGATTAATAAAGCTTTCTGTCCATTATAAATAGATTGAAGCCATTCTAACAAAACAATGGGTATTTTATATTGTACAATGCAGAAAGCGTGATCTGAAATATCTTGCAACAATGAGGAAATGCTTTAAGTTTTATACATCTGCATTAAAATTATACAAGATTAAAAATATAGAATACATTGACTCAAAAATAAAAAAAGGGATTCACTAGTCAGTCATTTTTGTTAAGGACCTGGGTTATTGTTAGTGAGTCCACAATCAGTCAAGATTAACTAATTTACTGACAACACAGGGCAACTTCGCTACTTAAAAAGACATGCAAAAAAACAGTACCTTCATTTAGTGCACATGTAATTTATTGCATTAGCTCCAGTAGATAATACTTTTGCATCTAGCAAATTACATTTTCTATTCACCTTAAGAATACAAAGGAATTTTCCCGAAAATTAAGGTTTTTGCAGCTATTCTCTAGTTTGATCCTGCACAGCTTATTTTACAATAAAAAACCTTGCTAATATCTATTTTTTTAAACGACTAGAATGTTTTCATGCAAGAAAGAATTCAAACTGGATCTTCAGAATTCATTTTTGACAAATTACCCATCATCCATCCAGCTGCTCTATAGCCGGGTTTCCATCCAAACCTTTCGAAAAAATAATGCGCAATTTCCAAGTTTCGGCAGAAAAAAATGCGAATTAAGCCTTGTTTCCATTCATTACAGTTATGCGAATAAACTTTAGATCACGTGAGAGGACGCCAAACAATAGTGGTTTTACGTCCATCTGGCAGTTACGCATTTTTGCACGTTAAGGTTTTGAAACATTTCTTTCTTTTTCTTTTCTATACATGGAGAAGTTAAATTAAATTAGATTTTTGCTCTCTCCAGAACTGTTTTTGTATGCATTTGCCATCTTTACATCGCGATCATGTACAGAACCACATGACTTGAGGCATGATACGTCATCGTTTATGCGAAAAACCCTTTTCCATCCAGTTTTTCCAAATTTTGGTGATGCGATAGTCTAACTTTTCCACCTCCTCCTAGCGTAAAAATCTTTGTGTGCGATATTTGGGGCTTTTTTCGAATTTTGGTCTTTTACCATCCAGCATTTTTCATGCGCATTTTCAAAATGCGCAAAAACTCGGTGGATGGAAAACCCTCATATGTAACATACCTTGTACAATCAGAGTGGGGAAGCCTTTAACTCAGCTAGGCAGTGTGGAGTTTCTGCATTAGTGCAGAACAGGACTGCAGTTTAATGTCATTATAACCATACATCCCATGAGAACTGGGGTCTGAACCACAAAAAAAAAACAATTCACTACTTAAACAGTGTGACACTTTTTTCTGCTCACACATCAACCCTAACCTAACCCTAACTAACCCCAACCCCAACACTAAAGCCTAACCGATCAGAAGAGGTGCATAAAGTACGTTCCTTAAATGTGGCAACACTACCAAAGTCTTCCAGAAACACCAAGTAAAACCTCAGCAGAAGTGCAATGTTTTGAAACCTCCGTCGTAAACAAAAAAAATGGGAATGAAATGAATTACATTTTATAAGTGACAGTAAAACAATCAATAATCACAAGGATAAACCGTCATACCCTATACCATCACAGGGTTCAGTATGCACACTCTGGTTGTGGACAGGGTTCTGTCTGGTCCACGTGTTCTCACATGGATCACAGCCACTGTGCTGAATGCACAGCAGGATGGACAGGAGTCACATAGTCACGTTCACTAATTGAAAACTACACAAGTCAAGGCGCAACTAGTGAATACTTCAACAACCATGAAGTGAACAATGAACCCTGAGTGAACAACCACCATGTGGCAACAACCACAGAGAGTTCAGTTCAGAGTATAATCTAGTCTACTATGCCAGCAATAGCAACCTGATGGCAGATCTCAAAAATATGTACCAAAATTAGTAACACCTAAGGTCTGCTACCAATTTTTATGCTAGCTAGCATTTTGTGACCAAGTTCTAGTGTCAATAATGTAAATATTTCTTGTTCTTTATTGTAAATTATTGGAAATGATCCCACATGAAAAAAACTGTCACATTTCTCAGAAAAACTTAAGAGTACAGACAGAAGCATTTTTTATACAAGACAGCGCTTCATGCACTGCAAGTCACCAGTAATTTGATAATTATTTCCCATTTTATGTCAGTCACAAGCTTGTCTCTCATGTAATGTGCAACAGATATTTGAATGCTATGAAGCTATTTGTTTTATGAAGGAATAATTGAGACATTATTCTTAAGCGATTGATAATCATAATGACCCTAGGTTTAGGGTCAACCCTAAGCCTAGCAGTTTCATTATCCTCAGTATGGATTTGAATGAAGCAGTTAGATATCTGCCACTTTAAGGCAAGTTTTATTTAAATGCATCAGATTAAGTTCAGATGGGTGTGAGCAGTGCTGCTCACTCACCCAGTTTGTTGAGGCTCTGGGAGGCTTTAGTCAGTTTCACTCACCCAGTTTGTTGAGGCTCTGGGAGGCTTTAGTCAGTTTCACTCACCCATTTCGTTGAGGCTCTGGGCATCTTTGCCCAGTTTCACTCACCCAGTTCGTTGAAGCTCTGGGCATCTTTGGCCAGTTTCACTCACCCAGTTTGTTGAGGCTCTAGGTGGCTTTGGTCAGTTTCACTCACCCAGTTCGTTGAGGCTCTGGGCAGCTTTGGCCAGTTCGCGGCTCCCCCCCTGCAACTGGCCCTGCAGACGCTTCCTCAGGTACAAGATTCGGATGATCCTCCTCAACAGGTCACATGCTACCTAGAGCAGAACAAAGATAATCAGATGGCATCTGCACATTTGTTGTTGTTGTTGTTTGTGTGTGTGAGTGTGTGTGTGTGTGGTTAAATTTGGAATAGTCATTGTTAAGATCACAGATTTTGGTAAGATATTTGAACGTGCCTATAGTAGGTGCCTATAGCGTAATGCAGAAATTTGACTATATGTTGAGAGCTAAAGGCTAAACTGGCTTTTCAATTGCCAATTTGCTTAAACTTTGATAACATAGTAAATTTTATAATAAATAAATGCAACATGCATAAGAATGATGGATCAGTACTATAAACTGATCATGAATCTACACGTCTGAAGTAATTTGAAACATTTAAATATCATTATTTTCTTGTAACAATGTAAGTTTACTGAAGTTTCTTTCTCAGAAATGTGCCTGAAGATACCTGTAATCTTGCAAGCTGGGCAGTCCGAACCAGAATTTTATTATAAGGGTCAACAATCTTGGTCCTGATCCTTAGTGAAGGTTGGGAGATACAAAAAGAGTTTTGTGTTGACCAGCTTTTGAATGCAACCCTCAAGCATTCATACAGCATGTCAGACAAGAATGGCTGGGTACCTGTCCACAGCACTCTGCAACGCTGCAATCCTTGTCTGCATCATTTCAAGGACACCTGAAATAAATGAGAAAAACAAGTTTCTCCTCCACAAAAACAAAACAAAAAAGCACTAATCAAAAGAAAACAAACATTCATATGAATTCATCATCAAAAACTCAATTCCACACAGAGCACTATAAGATCTTAAAACATCAGCTTTAAACATACATAAAGAAAGAATACAGTCAGTGTTTCTTTTTTTCTTTTAGTTTGTATGTTCATACACACAAGGGAAGCAGCTATAAGTAAATGTTTAGGTAATGTCCATTAGACGTTTGTGGATACAACACCATTTGAAACAGTGCATCAGTGATCCTCAGTTTTGTGCAAGAACCATGGAGGGGAAAATAATGAGGTAGCCTCCTCAGACTTTAAACATCCATCACACTTAATATGGGTGGTTCAAACTGGACAGAGACGCATTTCACACAAAATTGTTTAAAAGAATGAACATTCAAAAATCTGCCAAACTTAAACATTTGTTTTTCAATTCACAGAGAAAATAAACATAACGCTACAGTTTAAATCTCTCCATTTCATGTTACCTAAACAGATCCCCTGTGAGACATACAGGTATGTATAAATTTACCTTCAAGGGATTCAATTCCTGTTGCCTGAGCTAGAAGATCCTCATGTGTATCAACAACCTGTTAAACATCATTGTGTTAGGCATTATAGAGGCTTACAGTTTGTATGTAAAGAAAAAAACAAACAAGCACTTTTACATTTATATTTAAGGCATTTAGCAGACGCTCTTAACCAGAGCAACTTACAAAGTGCTTTGCATCGGTTCACAGAATATATCCTATAGTAGCATAGATAGGCCAGAATTCTAGATACACTTGAACCAGACTACTACAAAACAGGAATCAATGCCATTACCTAATATTTCAATTAAACAGGCTCGCTTAAACGGGAATTAAAACATACATAGCAGCGTAAATAACCACAGACAGATTTTTTTTGGTGCACTATTTTCTCAGAGTCAGGAGATGCAGTAATAACATGGAAAGGCATCGGCATCTTATGTAAACGTTACGCTGTCATATGCCATTGACATCAGCATCATACAGATGACAGTGGCACATGACAACGACATTTTGTTTTCAGACACTGACATGTGCCTATGCCTATGTCATTTGACTTTTTGCCTACGTTTAGCTAGCACACAGATGTTTACGGTACTGAAAAGTTATTTGAAAGCTATTGAAAGTCATTTGCAGGTGCCATTAGCAAGTCGCCATATTGTTTTCCTCTTGGGAAAGACCTCAGGACCCTATTAGATGATGCCGGTGTTGTGTCAAATTCATACTCCTCTGCAGAGCCTGACTCCCCTCATTTGCATGCACATAAAGACGATAAAGACATCCATCATTAGACCACCAAACAAGTTGTATTAAATTAAGTGTATCCTAAACAACAACCTCTTGCATTGGTATTAATAACTTGTATCTCTATTTGTGGTGGGCAGTTTTTGTTTTAAAATGTCCATTGCCATTGATTCAATTATCCAACACAGATTCTTGCCTATGGAAAAGTAGTCCCCTCAACATCACCACCACATATTCAATAAAAATACAAACATCCAAAGAAATTTATAAATAAGGTATAAATACACACCAAAGAGATGTAAGTTGTTTAAGATGCACTTTATGTAGTCTAATACAATTTGTTTGTGGACGTATGACGGAACGTTTAAAAGCTATTGAAATTGTTGCAAAAAAAACAAAAAAGAATGCGCAGTGCTCTGGAGCCTTTACAACCACCACTTTCGTCCATGTTAAGGTAATTTGTAGACGGTGCCTTAGACGTTGCAGTGGTGAGAGTAGTGCATTTAAAACGTGTTGTCTACAATTTAAAATACGTCTATTTCTGACGTAAACAAAGTTGTAGGTGTTTGCTTTGGTTGCAAGAAATAAGAATTTACATATTTTGGCACTTTTGCTAATATTGTCTTAAAGTTATTGAAGAAAGAATTCCGAATGTGTGAACGTGAAACCAACTTTACTGCAGTTTTTCAGCCGTACATAATATGTTGATGTCACACTGTCACTTAACATAAAATGTCGATGTCAGTGCCATATGCCACTGTCACCTGTACGTAAGATGCCGATGTCAATGACATATGCCTCTGTCACCTGTACGTAAGATGCCGTTTCAATGGAATATGCCACTGTCACCTGTACGTAAGATGCCGATGTCAAAGGCATATGCCAATGTCACCTGTACGCATGATGTCAATGGCATATGCCACTGTCATCTGTACGCAAGATGTCAGTCAATGCCATATGCCACTGTCATCTGTACATAAGATGCCGATAACAGTGGCATATGCCACTGTCATCTGTACGCAAGATGCCGTTTCAATGGCATATGCCAGCGTAACCTTAACGTAAGATGCCGCTGCCTTTCCGTGTTATTACCGCTACTGCGAGTCGGGTTACTCACCTGGGAGTGGAGCTCCCTATCCAACTGACTGATGCCCTGTGCGAGCTGGGCGAGCTGCTCTGAGATAACTGCGTGGTGTATGGCGTGCGCAGTGTAGGTTTTGGCATCGAAGTCTTCATTCAAGAAGTCCGCATAACACTCTAGATTAAACCACTTAAAATTAACACAGGCTCGTGTAATGCTGCAGTGTAAACCTCCTCAGACCCAATACAAATAACACATTGAACAACAAAAGGCCGCAACAACTACAAAACGCAAACTAACATATACAATATACGAATTTCTACTTATTACAACAGAGAAGATATATACAATTTACGTTACCATCTTCTAAAACTGCATTCCTGGTTGACTCGTCGCCTCTGGCTGCCATTGCTGCCACCTCAGTCGTGACGAACAAATGCTGCGACGCGTCCCGTCACTGCACGATTTGAACAGGAAACCCGCATGCGCAACCTCGCAACGCAACCTCCGATAAGTCTTACGGCATACTGTAAATGTTGAGTGTATCTTGAGTATATAATAAGTGCAGTATATTTGCATTCTTTTCATGTCGGCGTATAACTCCTTCTATAGTTTAACTCTCTATATTATTTTTGTTGTCGTTGTTTATTATAATTCTGCATTAACAGCTTGAGGCTTTTATTTTGAAAACGTCCGTTGGCCAACATGCTTTTGCGTTTTCACGCGTCTAGTAGTGCTACAGAATTCAGGGCAAATAATACAGTAGGGCAATTACCGAGGGTTGTTTTGTACTCGCTCTCTCAGAACGGGTCATAATACAGCGCTGTTAATGAGTTTACAGAGAGCTACGCAAATAGGCAACGTAAAAAGCGTGAACGGTTGTGTCCTAACTATATGAACTATGCAGGTTTAACTGTGTAGGCGCAGCTGCGTGCATTTAATGTCCAGACACAGTGGCAAAATTACCGATGCGATCCACTACTGTCATAAAACAAACACACCGGGACTTCATGGATTTGTTCGAGAACGGCAAGCTTGTGAGAGTTTGTGCCCCAATGGTCCGCTACTCAAAGTAAGTTGAGGTATGAGTGTGTCACAGGTATAAATGAATTGGTGCTTGTAATGTTGTTTCTTTCTGTTTTCCTTCGCTCGTCAGACTGGCGTTCAGGTCCCTGGTGCGAAAGTACGACTGCGACGTCTGTTTCACGCCTATGATCGTTGCGGATGATTTCCTTCGCTCCGGAAAAGCCAGAGACAGTGAACTGACCACTGACAACTGTATGTCCAAACTAATACATGACACGTTTAGGTTTTGCAACAGTGCTACGTTTTTATGGATCGATTTCAATGTTCGTCCAAACCAGCTGACCGACCTTTGATCATCCAGTTTGCTGCGAGGGATGCTCAGACACTGGCTAATGCCGCTTGCCTGGTCGCCCCGTTTTCCGACGGCGTAGACCTGAACTGTGGTTGTCCTCAAAGGTGTTTCTATGTTAATATACAGTATATATAAGCAAAATTACAGCGTGATGTATGCTTACGTTACTGCACTTGTCTGTTGCAGTTATGCTACTTTCTTTGTCATTTTAGATGGGCCATGGCAGAGGGGTATGGCGCATGTTTGATTAATAACCCACAACTAGTAAAAGACATGGTACGACACGTCAGGAGTCAGCTCGACAATCCCAACTACGCAGTATCTATTAAGATAAGGCAAGATAATGATGTCCAGCGCAGACTGATTCATTAATTTATTTGTTAACTTGGACTCAAGGTGATATTTAAGTTGATATTTTCCTGCAGAGTACATAGGGATGTGAGGAGAACTGTGGACCTCTGTCAGAAGGCAGAGGCAGCAGGTGTATCTTGGATCACTGTGCATGGGCGCACACCTGATGAAAGACATCAACCAGTACATTATGAGGCAATCAGGACCATCAAAGATAGCCTCACTGTCCCAGTTATTGCCAATGGCGATATCAGGAACCTCCAAGACGTGGAGTCCATGCACGAACTGACAGGGGTGGATGGTACGTGCCATTTATCCATCTATTAATTAATTAAAAAATAAAAACATTACATCAAAATGTTGTGACAAGGATGGCAGGGGCAGTTTTAGCACATGGCACTCATTTTCAAAGTGTCAACTTGACAGGACAAGAAATGCTTGGATCAGCAATTATTATAATTAGTAAACTACCTCAGGATGTTAAAAGACTAATTGTTACTTTGAGACAAAAACAAATCCCTACAACTTTTTTGTAGAAGTAATTTTCCCATATGCAAAAATAAAGCCATAGGAAACTTATTTCCAAGGTCTATGTGTCCAAGGTCTATGTTATTTGATAGCTAAGGATACATTCTATAAGACAGCATCTGCCAGATGACAGCCCATTTCTAAGGAAATCAGGAATGCAGTCTAAGAACATCAGGAACCAGGGAATGTGTTTGACATCTTGGTCTGCTGAGACATTTGGCTCATTAACATGAACTTAAAAGCAAATCAATTAATTCCTATGGATTAGAAAAGTACTACCTTACCTTAAAAACACCAAAAACATCATTTATTCACATAGTCGCTAATGCTGTTTCTAATGCTGTTTCTAAACTTTGATAGGGGTGATGTCTGCTCGGGGGCTGCTAGCCAATCCAGCGTTGTTTGCAGGTTTTGAAACCACACCACTGCAGTGCTTGTGGGATTGGGTGGACACAGCCTTACAACATGGCACGTCTTTCTCCTGCTTCCACCATCACCTAATATACATGCTGGAGCGCATCACTTCCCAGCCAGAGAGGAAAATCTTTAACAGTTTATCAAGTACATCTGCAGTGATTGACTACCTGCAAAACACATATGGCTCCATAGTGTAATAAATATCTTTTCCCCCAAAAAGTGATCTTTTACTACTGTTTTTTTTTATGGAATAAAGATTGTTCTAAAACATATCTCCATATTTGTATTCACTTTTTATATATAACACAAGTTCTGAGCTTTAGTAATGTTTTACTACAAATATTTCACATTGTTTGTATTTCATTATGTATTATTCTATATAACTATTGTGTAATTATTATATAAAACTTTATAATATCTAATTATTCCATAAAACTAAAATACACTATTGCCAAAAGTATTCGCTCACCTTCCTTGAATCACATGAGCTTAAGTGACATTCCATTACTAGTCCATAAGGTTCAATATTGGTCCACCCTTTGCAGCAAGAACACCTTCAACTCTTCTGGGAAGGCTGTCCACGAGGTTTAGGAGTGTGTTTATGCAGATTTTTGACCATTCTTCCAGAAGTGCATTTGTGAGGTCATATATTGATGTTGGACAAGAAGGCCTGGCTCTCAGTCTCCGCTCTAATTCATCCCAAAGGTGTTCTGTCGGGTTGAGGTCAGGACTCCGTGCAGGGCAGTCAAGTTCATCCACACCAGACTCTGCCATCCACATCTTTATGGACCTTGCTTTGTGCACTGGTGCACATTCATGTTGGAAGAGGAAGGGGCCAGCTCCAAACTGATGGAGCATGGAAAAGTCCAAAATTTCTTGCATGCATTAGGAGTTCCTTTCACTGGAACTAAGGGGCCAAGCCAGCTCCTGAAAAACAACCCCACACCATAATCCCCCCTTCACCAAACTTTACACTTGGCACAATGCAATCATTTACAGACATTTACAGTTCTCCTGGCAACTATATAGTTACACACACATTTATTTACCAGAAAAGATTTTCATTTCATCAGTAGGTTTTATTTCTATTATACCTTTATATGCAATAAAATATTAGTGAATTACAATGCTTATTTTTTAAGTCTTGATGAAATGCAGCTACTAAATGATGGGAGAATTGATTATTGTGAGGAATTCTGCAATTGTGTCATTCTCTGAATACACACAATTTTATTTGCATTACCAAATATTTTTATTGCTGTTGTTATAGGTTATATGTTTTAGAAGTCTTTGTAAATCCCTGCATAACCTCACGTGGGTTTTGGTGGCGATGAAGATAAAGGTCTCATGGCGCTGCTCTTCCTCGCCGTGATGACGTCTAGACTGTGAGACCGTGACAAACTCCAGGGTGGCGCCACAACTTTGAAACTTTCGTTTTCTGTTGTCACGATTGTTAAAAGCTCTTTTCTTAACTGAACGACAGAGAGGTGAGTAGAAACAGCGCCATTGTTTTTGCTGTTGCGACCCCCGTCACATGAACGTCGCACCTGAGACGTGTTTGCTGTGTTTTTACCGTAAAGTTGTCCAGTGAATAACTTTCACATCTTTAGGGAAAACACCGACCTGCTTGCGTTTACAGTCTTTCCCCACAAAAAGTAAGATACAGCTAGCTCACTGCGTGAATGGTAATTAATGTAATGTCGGTAAATACAAGAGAACGAAAACCTGTTGAACCAAATTCTTTCTACAAAACCGTATTATGTAGTTGGCTAGTTAGCAAGGTGACTGATACGTGGTGTTATAATACCACTGGTGTAGTACCACCACTACCGCCCAGTACCACTGGGTGTTTTATTTAGGCGTATTGAGGTTTGTTCTCTATAGTAAACTAGTGTTAACTAATACTTTTAATCGAGAAGTGCTAAAGGACTTTTGTAAATGGTCGTTTCCGGTGCAACGTATTAAATGGATTTTCTGCTTCAGTAATGCTTCCCATTTGCGTACACGGAATATTAGCAGCCATAACACAGGTTTTAATACCGCATGTGTTAATACATCCCACCCTTTCATTTGCATAAACACATGAGTAAAATGAGACGGTATAAAATGATAGCAGCCTAATGTTTGTTCATCTGTACTGTTTTGGTCCATGAAATTACATGGATTAAAAATAGAATTATTCATTCA
This sequence comes from Brachyhypopomus gauderio, assembly GCF_052324685.1. Classification (NCBI taxonomy): domain Eukaryota; kingdom Metazoa; phylum Chordata; class Actinopteri; order Gymnotiformes; family Hypopomidae; genus Brachyhypopomus; species Brachyhypopomus gauderio. The sequence goes on along the minus strand of NC_135215.1, from coordinate 10,792,871 downwards.
CATTTAATAGTCCCAGACTTCCTTACAAAAAACAAACGTTTTTAGTGGGGAAGATCAATGCTTTATGGAAATACCGTTTTGTGTTTGTATGAGCAGATTGAATGAGGTGGTGGAACAAGTACTGTAAATGTGTGCTGAGATCATATTGCACCCCAATTGTGTTAAATTGTTGCAAACACGTTTATTTCTGTCTACCACATGATCAGACGGCAATATGCACCCTGCACAATTAGTCAAATGCAGTATTAGCCAAGACATTAGAGCCCACGAGAGAGGACGGTACTATGTGAAACAAACATCATATTTGAATGGTACAATCAAGTTAGAGAGGACGGTACTATGTGAAACAGACATTGCGTGTCATCTCCAAGCTTGGAAAGTAACTGCTGAACCTGTTTTTACATTATATTGACAGAATGTTATACCATTGACTATATGAGACACACTCTGAGCTGGAGTTAATTGTGTCTGTTGTGTGTCTGATTACCTTTTAATAATGATGTCTGTTTTTGATCATATTAATTGTTTTGTTTCTACAAGTAGCACAAACTGTGGTGTATACAGCATTCTCAAAGGAGGAGGATATTAACCTATTGTGTTTTCAATGTGTAAAAGGCAATTATTTTTTAAGACAAGACATAAATCTTAATGAGGCAGTTCATGCCTTAGGAAAAAGGTAGTCATCAATAATTTCAGCAACATTCCTCCATTGCTTTGACAGCCTCTAAAGATGACCCTGCAGTGGACTTCAATCGCTGTGTTCCTCTACATTGAAATCGGAATTCTTATTATCCTCTCTCTGCCTTTCATATCCTGCCAAAGGTAAAATTGTCACCTCTCAAAGAATGTTTTGCCCCCTTCCTGATTTCTCCATGTTTTCCACACTTAAATGTTTCAGAACATCAAATCAATTTAAATATTAGTCAAAGGCAACACATGTAAACACAAAATGCTATTTTAAAATGAAGGTGTTTATTATTAAGGGAGGAAAAAAAGTGTGAAAAAGTGATTGCCAGCATTGTGGAGGGATTTTGGCCCACTCATCTTGTTGTTGTCTAATTGTTGTAATTCAGCCACACGAACGGTTTTCGAGCATGAACGGCCTTTTTAAGGTCATGTCACAGCATTTCAATCGGATTGAGGTAAGGACTTTGACTAGGCTACTCCAAAGTCTTCATTTTGTTTTTCTTCAGCCTTTCAGAGGTGGACTTGCTGGTGTGTTTTTGATCATTGTCTTGCTGCAGAACCCAAGTTCGTTTCAGCTTAAGGTCACGAACAGATGGTCAGGCATTCTCCTTCAGGATCTTTTGGTGGACAGCAGAATTCATAGTTCCATTTATCACAGCAAATCTTCCAGGCACTGACGCAGCAAAAACAGCCCCAGACCATCACACTACCACCACCATATTTTACTGTTAGTATAATGTTATTTTTCTGGAATGCAGTGTTTCTTTTACACCAGATGTACTGGGACACACACCTTCCAAAGTGTTCCACTTTTGTCTCATTGGTCCACAGAATGTTTTCCCCAAAAGTCTTGGGGATCATCAAGATGTGTTCTGGAAAAATTGAGACGAGCTTTAATGTTCTTTTTGCTCAGCAGTGGTTTTCATCTAGGAACTCTGCCACTTAGGCCATTTTTGCCCAGTCTCTTTCTGATGGTGGAGGCATGAACACTGACCTTAACTGAGGCAAGTGAGGCCTGCAGTTCTTTGGATGTTGTGAGGTCTTTTGTGACCTCTTGGATGAGTTGTCGCTGCGCTCTTGCGGTAATTTTGGGTGGGCGGCCACCAAGGTTCACCACTGTTCTATGTCTTCACCATTGGTGGACAATGGCTCTCACTGTAGTTCGATTCCCAAAGCTTTGGAAATGGCTTTATAACATATTCCTTCTTTCTCAATTGTTCCTGAATTTCTTTGGATCTCAGCATGATGTGTAGCTTTTAAGGATCTTTTGGTGGACTTCACTTTGTCAGGCAGGTCCTATTTAAGTGATGTCTTGATTGAGAACAGGTGTGGCAATAATTAGGACTGGGTGTGGCTAGAGACAGTGTACTCAGGTGTCAGAAACCACAGTGACGGTATATTTTAACAAGGGGGCAATCACTTTTTCACACAGGGCCATGTAGGTTTTTCTCACTTAATAATAAATACCTTCATTTAAAAATAGCATTTTGTGTTTACCTGTGTTGTCTTTGACTAATATTTAAACATTTAAGTGTGACAAACATGGAAAAAATCAGGAAGGGGAAGGCAAACACTATTTCACACCTGTGTGTGTGTGTGTGTGTGTGTGTGTGTGTGTGTGTGTGTGTGTGTGTGTGTGTGTGTGTGTGTGTGTGTTCCTGCTGTTCTTTACAGATGGCAGAAAATTTTCAACCTTAGCATATGGAACACTGTTTTTCGCTTCTGGAATAAGGGATTCCTGGCCATTATCATCATCCTCATTGTTCTCTTTCTAGGTATGAAAATGTACTTCTCTGAACAAGGCACTAATTAGAACCATTTTCTACTACACCATCCAACATTTCTACCATAGTACTAGGTTTTCATTTGTACTACCACAATTGCATCTGTTGCCATTAAAGTGGTTTAGCTAACCTTATACAGTACTTGTTATTTGCCAGAATGTCAGAATTATCCTTGAATTGTTTGCTAATCTGTATTTTTAAATGGCTTGGCCCTGACCTGGACATTGTAATGGGCTGCAGATGCTTTGAGGGAGGTTAGGAAGTATTCTACTGCAGAACCCAGCCGAGAGGCCAAGATGGGCTTCAACGCTTATGACAACTTGCACATGAAGCTGTTCAGGGCCCAGAGGAACCTGTACATTTCTGGCTTCTCTCTCTTCCTGTGGCTGTGAGTAACCCTTTCATCTCTATATTAAATATTAATACCCTTACTCTAGGGCAGGGGTGCACAACATATGTCCCGCGGGCCATTTGCGGCCCACCGGTTGATAAACAATTTGGCCCGCCTTCTGGCTTCGTGCCTGAATCTGAATTTGAATTTGAACGACGAACCAACAGTGTTGTTTTTTGGGCTAATTTTTAGTTGGTCTACCGCAGGAGTAAGTAAACATTTAAGAATCGATCGTGACATAATTTGTCTCCATTTTACACTATTACATATATTTTCTAACAAAAGCAATTGTTCTTGTGCTTGAATTGTTTTGAAACGTGTGCTTGTGTGGTGTCCGACAGGGTTATGCGGCGGGTGATCATGTTGATAAGTCAGCTGGCAGTGGCCACCAGCACCCAAAATGATCTTCGTGTTAAGGCTGAAGCTGCTAACCAGGCAGCAAACAAGTACAGGGAGGACATGGAGCTGCTAAAGCAGGTCTCAGTACTTTGAACCTAATATATTACTAACAATAATTCTTTAAAAGCTTAATTTTGGCTCCAAAATGAATGTAGAGGTAGTTAGTAACAAATTTCATTATATGTGTAGTCAGTATTTTTAGGGGTTCCAGATAACCCTAACCCTAGGATAAAAATTGTGCATTACTGACACCTGAGCAGTTTGGTCAGAGAATCATTGTTTTGACAATGACTGTAGGTGACTGGCTAATAATAACCCTAAACTGCACTGCTTGGCACTTTTTGAATATGGGTATGGAAACTGGCACAAAGAGCACCAAATATAAACAAAAGCACTCATGTTTTAAATATGTGTGATGTTACTATAACCAGATTATTGTTAATTAAATTATTCCCACCAGTTGTGGGAATAATGTCTTGTCACATCAGTTGTTGACTTGTAATTAGTCAAAACACCTAAACTGATGTGTAGAATAGGATTTGAGGGCTTTGATAGTTGGAGGTTCTGAGAACGTATGTGGAGTATGCTTTGAAGTTGTGGAGGATATGAAGGTGCATGATGTAAGAAGGATGGAGGTTGTGAGGGTGTATGTATGTTGTAGGCTTTGCTGGATGATACAGGAGATGGCAGAAGTGCACTGGGGAATGAGCTTCTTAGCACTGAAGTTAAGAAACTCACAGAGGAGCTTAAATCATCTGCTGAAGGTGGGTAGACACAATTAACCTATGTGGGGAAATAAATAGCTAAACTATGAACCACTTGACTAAAACAGGTTCAAGCTCAGATGTGTTTAAGGGAGATGTATTTTCAAGCCTCTCAAAATATGAAATTGATCGTAACAATGTAAGTAGTCAGTTTGTATGTGGCCCATAAACTCATACTGTACAAGTATAGTACTTAGATAGTTTTCAGATATCTGCATATTTGTATGGATGGGCCTAACACCCTTTCATTCTTGGCAGCTCTGACGAAGTCAAGCTCAGAACTACAGGACATGAAGAAGCAAACAGAGTCTCTGAGCAAGGAGTATGACCGTTTACTTCAAGAGCACCAGAAATTGCAGGTTAGAAACTTTGCCAAAAGAAGCTGTAGGGGAGAAACATTTGCTAGTACAGTATTGGAGTATAGAATGGCTGAAATGAAACTGTTGTGTGCTTACGTGGACAAAGTGCAAAAATATACTGTTACTAAAATGATTTACATAATTCAGATGACAATAGTTTGTAAAGTCCTGAACAATGGTACAAAGACAGTATAAGAATGTGGAAGGTAAAGAGTTTGTTAGAATGAAACGGCTATACTAAACACACAAATGCATCATTCACACTGCCTGCTACTGACCCCAATATCTTCTGTATTCTTGATTCCTAGAATCAGATGGAGAGCAATGGTAAGAAGGACATGTGAGATGGCTGATTTGCTTCTGTAGGAAAAGAATTCAGGACGCTGCTGGGACATGCCGTGGTATAATACATACCTTCTGGGTTTGCTTCACTCCAAAGCCTTGCATGTTACCAAGCAAGTACATAATAGACAGATTATCCATCCTGCAAACTTACCTGTCCTCATCTCTCCAGGTTTTTTGCTTGTGCAGAAGTTCAGGTTAATGTTAAGAATGTGTGGCTGCTCATTTCATGATCTAGCGTTACATATAATGTAGCAGCCTGCAACAGTGGTGATGAGAGTATAGATGATGCATTGCAAAGGTTCTTCATTTTTAAATGTGGTTAGTTACTAGGGGGAGTGTTCACAGCTCTATTGTTTACTAATTAAATGTAAATTTAATAAGGAAAAAACATTCGTTGTGTGTACGTTGAGGTTGTATACATGCCTGTTATTTTCTTGTATTGTTCTGGTGTACCTATTCAAGTTAAGCCCTGTACTCGTCAAGGTGAAATTAAATCACAAAGATTTTGCTCATTCTACTCCTGTCCCCCTGTCCCATTTCCCTTCATGTTTTTGTGGATTTGAATTTTGTTTCAAATTTGTTTACAATGAATTTTAAGGTAATAAACAGTCATTTCTAGGCTACAAGTTTTTAAAATGCATTTTTTTATTTTTAGAAACATTCATTTGAAATAATTAATACACATACAAGCAGAAGAAGTAAATAATAATCCATTTTCATGCATTAGTAAATGCTCTGATTCAGTTAAGCCCATTTTAAGCATTCTTGGAAATATTTGTCCTGTATTGTGGAGGTAGATAAATTACACCTGAGTTTAATATGATGTGTTGTTGCTGATGTTAGAGATCTAGAGTAATCTTGTTAAGTGCAGGTTATATAAGTTGAGATTTTTTACTTCTATTTGAGGTAGCTGTGCTGTAGTTCTTTAAACTCAAAATGGAGTAGTGTGGGTGGGGGCAGTGTTGGGTCCTGTTACAAGTGTTTGTTCCTGATTCTAGAAAATGATTTGTCGTATGTAATGGCAGTTTCTGCTCAGCAAAGTAAAAAATAAAATGTTCTGGGGAACTTTTAAATAGCTTATAAGTGAAAATATTGACGTTTTGGAATGTTGCACAGAAATACTATTATGATACCTTTAAAATGATTAAGTTAACCCTTAAGTTCTATAAGTATTGTTAATGTCCATTGTAAATAACTGACCTGATGAAACTGCGTTAAGTTCGTATTAACTTGTGGTTGATGTGCTGTATTTCTCAAGACTTGCAGTTATCAACATTTCCTGAGTTACTGGACTATCTGGAAAAAGATATACATTTTACATTTCACTGAAAGATATACATTTTAAAGTACATAAAACAGTGAATGTAAGTATATACAGGTTATCTTCATGTTACGAATGCTGTTTATTTACTTTAAGTAAAACAGTGTTGCTAGTGAGCTTCAGTAACCCAAACTGAGCAAATTCACCTATGCATCAAAAACCAAGACACTGTTCTGAAGATTTATTCATCTATAAAAAATATTTGAAAAGTTCAACTATCAAGTAAGCAACCTGTGAGAACACCACTATCAACCAGTTATATTTTTTGGCACATCAAAACGTGTACACCCACCACACATAATGATGCACTTACACTCCTCACACAATGCACATGCTCATTTGATCATGTTTCCTAGCCAGTAGTTGTAGCAAAACCCTCTTACTAACACGATGCTGGGTGAAATCATGAAAAGGCACACAGCCTTCCTGACAAATACATGCAATAGACAGCTCACTGGCTCAATAGACAGCTCACTGGCCTCAATAGACAGCTCACTGGCTCAATAGATAGCTCATTTGCTCAATAAACAGCTCAGTGGCTCAATAGACAGCTCACTGGCTCAATATACAGCTCATTGGCTCAATAGACAGTTCATAGGTCTATTCACATCTCAAACCTGCATTCACATTGCAATTAAAAGTGGGCCAAGTGGAGCTACCTTTTAACCTACATACGATACAGATCTGTCATTTGAGATGGCAGTATGAACACCCAAAAACAAACTGAAACATGACATTTTCAAATGAGATTAGGGATACATGGTATTGAAATCTGATACATATCTGATTCTTGGCATAAGACACTGTCTAAAGCACATATGTCAAAGTCAAGGCCCGCGGGCCAGATCCGGCCCGTGAATTGATTATCTATGGCCCCCTGGATGATATTTAATTACTATTAGAACCGGCCCGCAGGCCACAGCTGCCCGCTGGTGTTTTGCACGCACAAGCACTACATTCCCCACAATGCAACGGTAGCCCGCGAAGTCACTGCAGCGCGCACAAGCGGCGAGGGTCAGCGCGGCGAAAATAACGTAATCGCAGTGGTTTAGCTCGTGCGAGACCGTCTCGCGCGCTGTCGATTCACGAGGTCGTGCATCTCTCGAATTTTGTACTTTGCGCGCGCCGCGCCTCAGCGCAATGAACAAAGTCATGTTTGCAGGGTTCATGCACCTTTACAGGGTGGAATTCAAGCACTTGTACGTCACCTTCAAGGTCCATTTCAATATTTCCCAGCACGTTAAACTTAATTAAGTTAAATATTTATACATATACTCGAAATGATTCGAAATAATTCGCTTTTTATCACATTATTTAATGGTTGTTTATTTTCAAAACGCCCAATCTTAACGTCTTCACGTTCTCTCATGTTTCGTTCTGGAATTACAAGAGGCTCGTATTTGTTAACCTAATATAAGAGAACTATTCAGTCAGACAGATATTTGTTGTGAAACCAAGTAGTTACAATTTCAAGCATTTAAGCATTTTTTTAGCTTAAATTCCAGCACTTTTCAAACCTTTATTACTTTATTCATGTTTGCTTGTTGAAAAATATTTTCACTTGAAATTACTGACAGATGCATAAGAAAATATTGCTTTATTCATTTAAGCATTAAATAATATACACTGTGTTAGGTCTTGATTCAGTAGGCTATGTGCAATCATTTCAATATGTTTTAATAAACATTGAACCAGTCCGGCCCTCGGCTTGTAACAAATTAGTTTTTTTGGCCCTCGGTGTATTTGACTTTGACATCCCTGGTCTAAAGGGTCAAACCAGACATTTGTCCTATTTTTGCACTGGCAGGAAGGTAAGACCCATGACAACAGATGCATGGAAATATCCCAGAGCCAGCATCAACACCGTCTCACCTCCACATAACCAACATTAACACCTTTACTGGCCTCCTGCACACAGTAACATGATTTCAGTTACAGCTGCATGAGTGTGGCATGTTGCCCAGTCCAAGTGTGTGATTGTCATGGTTGCATAAAAGAAACTTTGTGAAAGAGCCGAATACAACAGTAAAAAACATATTTTGGCAGAAAGTCAGATTTAGGCAATGCACAGGACTGGAGCCACTTTTACATGAAGTGTGAACCAGGGGCGAGGCTAGGGTATTTTTAGTGGTGCTAGAGCACCACCGTGAGGTTGCTTAGCACCCCCTGGCTCAACACATTTTTTAAATATTATATTATGCAAAAAACTTGCTCTGCACCTGCGCAATACTTTGGTATTGTGCCTCTGTGAGCACTGGGGGCTGGGCACCCCTAAAGACCAGATCCTAAAATCGCCTGTTTACCTTAAAAATGTAAACAGAGGGTTGGCTTAACCCTGACCCTGGTATAAGCAAGGCCAACCTTCAAAGCTGGACAGATATTAAATGTTTAGATTAAAAATAATCTTAGAAATAAAAGTTTTTAGCTCATCTGGGGTAGAGGACACCCGAAGCCAAGTGACAACAGATCCCCTTCAGTTGAAGATGAACTTGAGTCCTTGATATTAGTAGTTTGTCTATTAGCAGCATCTGTGGTTTGAAACTCAGATCACATTTACCACATTTTGTTTGTCTCAAAACAATATTATTATAACATTATTGAGCACTAGAACCCCTAAACCTAATAGTGATATATCTATAAAACAGTGTGGTTTTTAACCTTCAAAACTTAAAACATTGATCCACTTTTCAATTTCTTGCATTCATATGGCAGTAAGCCTACATTAAAATGAACATTTAGAGAAACACTGATAAAAACAACATACTGACATTTCAAATTGTCCTCTACAAATAACCACACTGTAATAATAAAAACCTAACTAACCTCACCCACAATAAAAGGCTTTCCATCTGTTGTTTTGTTTAAAAATTATTTTCACCTACTTTCAAGCCCTAATTACAATGTCAAACAAAAAATTAATCATCTAGTAGAAATATATATTTTTATCATTTATGAAAAATAAAATGGACATAGCCAGAAGGTTCCCTGCATAACTGTTTAACAGGGTGATGTTTTACAGGCGTGTTTCCCGCTCAGTATCATAGTCCAAGATCCGAGGAGACTGGTCTGAGATCCGAGGGGACTGGTCCGAGATGTGAGGAGACTGGTCCGAAATCTGAGGGGACTGATCCAAGATGTGAGGAGACTGGTCTGAGATCCAAGGGGACTGGTCCGAGATTCGAGGGGACTGGTCTGAGTGTGAGTTGTTCGTGTCCTCTGCCCTGTAAGCCTGCAGCTCTGCCAGTGCACTCCCAGTGTTGCTGCTGGACGCTAGCCCACTCTCCTCCTTCAGGACATGTTGCCGTAAGACCAGGAGACCCAGCGCACACAGGAAGAAGGAACCTGTCCGCAGGCCCAGCGTTAAGCCCAGATATGCTGTCCTGAGAGGGAGTAGAGTGGACTAGCATCTCATTTATCTTGGACACCCAGTTTACTACAGAAGTTGCTACTGTAACCAACCTCTGATCAAGCTAATCAGAATTTTCATGATTACATGCATTTAGTTATATTGCAGTATTATACTACAATTGTTGTATTGCAGTGTTATAGTTGTACTGCAGTGTTAGTGTTATACTGCAATGTTAAAGTTATAATGCAATGTTACAGTTATAATGCAATGTTAGTTATATTTGTCACGTTGAGGACCCCGGCCCCTCCCTTTTGGGCGTGTGTTTACGTTATCCACGTGCATCGTCTGCGTCGGTGGATCTTCGTGGTAGTGGTTATGTCCTGTGATAATATGTCTCACCTGTGGCTCGTCTCGTAATCACGTGGGGCTAATGTGGTTTGTCTATTTAATGTGCGCTCGTGCAGTGTCCTGTGCTCGTCGTTGTCTAGTCTACACGTTTCTGTGTGCGTGTTTGAGTGTTTCTCGTGCGCTATTGTGCAATCTCTGTGTGAAATTAAAAGTGACTGTCTGTGAAGCAAGGATTCAGTGTCTCATCCTTCGCCCTGCCCGCGTGTCACAATATTGCAGTGTTGTAGTGTTATATCTATATCGAAGTGTTAGCTATATTGAATTGTTAGTTATATTGCAGTGTTATAGTGTTATAGATATATTGCAGTGTTAGTTATATTGCAGTGTTATAGTGTTATAGTTATATTGCAGTGTTCTCCCATGCTCTAACTCTTATGTTTTGACTAACAGCTTACTGATACAGTGACGGTTGTTGGCCTGTTGTTTTGGGCTCCTTGGCGAGCGCCTGGTGGCCGGATTTCTACCCATGGGGCCCGGCCGGACACAGCCTGAAGGACATACATGGGTTCACTCTCCCATGGGCCCACCACTTGTGGGAGTAGTAGGTAGTAGTAGGGGTTCGGTGCATATTGGATTGGGCAGTGGTCGAAGGCGGGGGCCTTGGAGTACCGATCCTCGGTTACTGAAGCTGGCTCTTGCGACATGGAATGTAACCTCTCTGGTTGGGAAGAGCCTGAGCTGGTGTGCGAGCCTGAGAGATACCAACTAGATATAGTTGGACTCACCTCGACACATGGTTTGGGTTGAGAAACCATGGGAACTAATCCTCTTGAGAGAGGCTGGACTTTATTCTTTTTTGGAGTGGCCCAGGATGAAAGGCGGAGGCCTGGAGTGGGCTTACTGATAGCTTCCCGGCTCGCTGCCTGTGTGTTGGGGTTTTCCCCGGTAGACAAGAGGGTTGCTTTCCTGTGCCTTCGGGTTGGAGAACGGTGCATATGCACATATGTTGTTTGTGCTTATGCACCAAATGGCAGTTCGGAGTACCCGGCCATCTTGGAGTCCTTGGAGGGGATACTGGAAGGTGCCCTTTCTGGGGATCCCATTGTTCTGCTGGGGGACTTCAATGCTCACATGGGCAATGATAGTAAGACCTGGAAGGGCATGATTGGGAGGAATGGCGTCTCTGATCTGAACCCGAGTGGTGTTTTGTTATAGCTTATGGAGCACAGAGGTGTCCATAAGTGCCCATGGCACCAGGACACCTTAGGTCGCAGCTCGATGATTGATTTTGGAATCGTGTCATTGGACTTGCGACCATGTGTATTGGACACTCAGGTGAAGAGAGGAGCTGAGCTGTCAACCAATCACCACCTAGTGGTGAGTTGGATCAGATGTCGAGCGAGGATGCCAGACAGACCTGGCAGACCTAAACGTATTGTGAGGGTTTGCTGGGAACGTGCAGAGGAACCTGTCAGAAAGGACTTTAACTCCCACATCCGGCATAGCTTTGACTGCATCCCGAGGGAAGCTGGAGAAATTGAGTCCGAATGGGCTTTGTTCCGCGCCTCCATTGTCAATGCGGCAGACGGGGGCTATGGATGCAAGGTTGTCGTGGCGACAATCCCTGAACCCGATGATGGACATCTCGGGTAAGGGAGGCCGTCATGCTGAAGAAAGAGTCCTATTGGGCCTGATTGACTTGTGGGACTCCGGAGGCAGCAGACGGGTACAGGAGGGCCAAGCGGATCGCTTTTGACCGTTGTGGAGGCAAAACTCGGGTGTGAGAAGAGTTCAGCGAGACCATGGAAAGTGACTTTCGATTGGCTCTGAGAAGATTCTGGCAAACTGTCAGTCATCTCAGGAGGGGAAAGCGGTTCCCGACCAACACTGTACAGTGGGGCTGGGGATCTGCTGACCTCGACTGGGGATGTCATTAGACGGTGGAAGGAATACTTTGAGGATCTTCTCAATCCCACCATCACGTCTTCCATAGAGGAAGCAGAGCTGGGGGGCTCGGACGGGGGTTTGCCCCTCACTCTGGCTGAGGTGACCCGGGTAGTTGTGAAATTCCTTGGCGGCAAGGCTCCGGGGATAGATGAGATCTTTGGATGTTGTGGGCTGTCCTGGCTGACACGTCTTTGCAACATCGCATGTTGATATGCGCACGCTCCTGAGGACCTTCTTCGATGCTGTGGTGGCATCAGCCATCTTTTATGGAGTGGTCTGCTGGGGCAGCAGCATCTCCACTGCTGACAGGAGGAGACTGAACAAAATCATTAAGAAGTTCAGCTCTGTCCTGGGGGGCCATCTTGACCCGGTGGAGGTGGTGGGAGACAGGAGGATGAGGACTAAATTCAACCACATGTTGAAGAACCTGTCCCATCCCATGCACCAATCCCTGTCAGCACTGAGCAGCTCCTTCAGTGCCCGGCTGCTGCACCCGCGCTGTGTGAAGGAGAGATATCGCAGGTCCTTCCTTCCAGCCACTGTCAGACTGTACAACAGCCACTGCTCTCCATAGCTCACTTGTACTGTACAACAATCTCCTCACTGTACTTTACTGCTCCTACTGTTCTTCCATGTGCAATATCGGAATCTACCATGTGCAATATTTAATATACCATGTACAATAACCATAACTGTTTGCAACTACATATATTGCATATATATTTATACTCTTTATTTATTTCTCTTGTATATGTCACGTTGTGGGGGGGCCCCCTACCGGTCGCCCCCGGTTACAGCGGCAGCGGTCCTGTTTTTGGTCACGTGATGTTCGTCCCTCAGGTGGGCAGGACCTGTGATCCGTCTCACCTGAGGGTCGTTTGTTCGTCTATATATGTCTTGTCTTTGTACCAGTTGACTGCTGGTTATTATTTCCTTCATTCGGAACAATGCACGGGTTTTTGGTTTGCACACTTTCTATTAAACCATCCTATTTCCCTGAGACTTGGCGTGATCGCTTCCTTTTTAAGTTGCTCACCCTGCCCGTCACAGTATACCTGTATCTTATATATGTGTATTTCCTGACACTATTCTCTGCTGCTGTAACAATGCAAATTTCCCCGCTGAGGGATTAATAAAGGATTATCTTATCTTATCTTATCTTACATCGGGAGCAGTGCCTCTGTACTGGCAAACTGGGGTGGTGGTTCCCCTTTTTAAGAAAGGGGACTGGAGGGTGTGCTCCAACTATTGGGGATCACACTCCTCAGCCTCCCCAGTAAGGTCTATGCAGGGGTACTGGAGAAGAGAGTCCGGTCGATAGTCGAATCTTAGTTACAAGAGGAATAATGTGGGTTCCGTTCTGGTCGTGGAACACTGGACCAGCTTTTCACCCTTGCAAGGGTCTTAGAGGGTGCATGGGAGTTTGCTCAACCAGTCAACATGTGTTTTGTGAATTTGGAGAAGGCATTCGACCGTGTCCCTCGGGGATTCCTCTGGGGGGTGATCCACTTTGTCACTGATTCTGTTCATAACTTTTATAGACAGAATTTCTCGGCATAGCCAAGTGGTGGAGGGGGTTTGATTTTTTGGCCTCAGAATTCCGAGTTTCCTTTTTGTGGATGATGTTGTCCTGTTTGCATCATCGGGCCAGGACCTACAGTTCTCACTGGATCAGTTTGCAGCCGAGTGCAAGGCGGCCGGGATGAGAATCAGCACCTCTAAAACTGAGACCATTGTACTCATTCAGACAAGGGTGGAGTGCCCTCTCTGGGTCGGGAATGAGTCCTTGCCTCAAGTGGAGGAGTTCAAGTATCTCGTGTTCTTGTTGAGTGAGGGAAGAACGGAACGAGAGATTGACAGGTGGATCAGTGCTGCGGCTGCAGTATTGCAGACACTCTTGTGGTGAAGAGAGAGCTGAGCCAAAAGGCAAAGCTCTCGATTTACTGGTCAATCTACGTTTCGACTCTTACCTATGGGCACGAGCTCTGGGTAGTGACCGAAAGAATGAGATCGTGAATATAAGCGGCCGAAATGAGTTTTTTCCGCAGGGTGTCTGGGCTCTCCCTTAGAGATAAGGTATGGAGCACCGTCATCCGGGAGAGGCTCGGATTAGAGTCGCTGCTCCTCCACGTAGAGAGGAGCCAGTTGAGGTGGTTTGGGCATCTGGTCAGTATGCCACCTGGGTGCCTCCCTAGGGAGGCGCTCCAGGCATGTCCAACTGGGAGGAGGCCCTGGGGAAGACCCTGGACACGCTGGAGAGATTATATCTCTCAGCTGTCCTGGGAAAGCCTCGGTATCCTCCCAGAGGAGTTAGAAGAGATGGCTGGGGAGAGAGAAACCTGGGCCTCTTTGCTTAGGCTACTGCCCCCGCGACCCAAAGCCGGATAAAGCAGATGACAATGGATGGATGGAAGTTTTTTTATTGCTGCATTGTGGTTTGATCAACTGAGGCTAAAAATTAATTCTTCTACTTAGTAGTTTTGTTGTGCTAACTATGTAGAAAACAGGTGATACATTTGTTATTACCTTCATATTACCCTGTGCAATTTAATTGAAAGAAGGAGCTTGTGAAAAGGTGGGTATCACCCAGGCACACTGTATTCCTTATAAGCAGCCTGCATCTTTGAGAAGCAGTGTTGTTTTGAGTTTTTATCTTTTATGCATATCTGTTTGAGTGTACATACATGCAGGTGATGAGGAGAGACAGTAAACTGATGGAAGCATCACTCACAGGTGGTGTTAGTTCATCAGTGTCAGTCTGGTGGCCCCAGCCTAAAGCTGTCAAACTAACCCTTAACCACTCAACAAAAATATGGTTACTTCATACCTCGTGAGTCATATTTGTGTAGGATGATTACCTGTGGGATGGTTACCTGTAAGAAGTCGTGTTGTAGATTCTACATGCTCCTTTTCCTCCACACCTCTTATGGCCCCATTTCAGACATGTGGTGTCAATAATTGCCCCAAAATATATAGGAGCAGGAATGCCAGCTGTTAAATGGTGCATATGCATGTTGTTTTTGCTTTAGAAATAACAGCAATATTCTCAATACTTAAAGTAGAACTCAAAATACTTAAGAGCAAAATACCCAGAGTTCGTGTCGTCAGGGTGTGAAACCCTAAAGCCAAGGACTTTAGCTGTGGTTTGATGCATCTGGTAGAATGAAAGAAGAATATAATGAGAGCACAGAGCATTATGTTATTAATGGTCATGTTCATTAAGTAATATATGGGTTATTTTGGATAAAGGTTAAAGAAGCTTTTGTCTAAAAGTCATACGTTTGAGATGACCACTCAATGATGGCATAGTGCTGGTGGTAGCCTTATTTAGCACTAAGGAGGCAATGCATAACCCTAACGCTAACCCTGCATTCCAAAGGAGTCACCTGATTGGGGTAAACTGAGGTAAATAAACTGACATAAAATTGTGAAGAGTGTTCAGAACAGTCAGGTCAGTGATGGCTACACTGGTGATGAATTCAGCCTAAAGTGTTAATTAGATTCTACAAATATAGATCTGGAACATAAACTAGAAGTGACTGAAGACAATCAGAGACATTCTCAGCAGTTGTAGAAACGTTATTCATTCACATATGCTGAATGGTCTAATTGTTCTAATTGTTGCCAAGGATTTGACTCACCGGATGAGCAGCATGTATCCTGGGGTCCCACCCAGGGAGATAATGAAGGAAGTGATAACAGACAGAGCCAAGAAGTAGGGCAAGACTTGCTGGCAGCTCTGTCTGTGCTGTTGACACTGACCTGCATAGGCTGTCTGGTTGCCATTGGTCACACATGTGCATTGCTCAAAAACCTGAAGATATGTAAATGCGGAATAACATAGATGCATATTAGCAATTTCCCATTAACTAATATATATTTAAGCAAACATGAACAAGTCATTCTTAATAACACCTCTTAATAACATTTAGAACTTTCAAGTTCTGCCTATATTAGTTCATGAAAAAACTTTCAATTGTTGTTGCCCCAGGTAACTGATGTAGGGGACAGGCACACGACGTGTCCAGCGTGAAGGGTGGAAAACGGTCCAAAACAATGTAACTATGGTGTAGGTATGACAGTTATGTTAACTAGTACAATATGCAAATAGGAAACCACCATTCCCATTCACACTGATGTTCATTCACACTTCCAGTTCATATCAGAATTATATATATATATATATATATATATATATATATATATATATATATATATATATATATATATATATATATATATATATATCGCTACTCTAGGGTTAGGGTTACCCTAACTGCTACTCCAGCAGGAGGATGAAGGGCAGAGTCCAAGCAAAGAAAGGAAAATAAAATAATGCTTAAGTAAACAATGTGAAGAAAACTATGGAATCTACGTAAATTACAAAGGTGGCTCCCGTCCGCTAAACTGGTGTATCTATACAGAATTTACTATGTGATGTAGAGTATGTGCGCGCACCTCTGATCTGTCCCCCAACCGAGTAACAGCCCAGCGAAGTGCAAAACAAAAGTACAAAAAATAATAATTTTAGATCTGACCCACAAAAGAACCCCTTGTTAAATGGTAGCACTGATGACAACACAAGGGACTGAGCAGTTCCAGTGTCTCTTAATATTTTTATAGGAACAGACTCACCTACGGAAATAACACCAGACTATAAAAGGAGCGTAACCAGGATCTGGCCTCCCGACTACTAATCCAGTTTTTATGTTGTTGATTTAATCCAGTTCACTACAAAATCTTTTAATAGTAAAACATGCAGAAGATGGACAGGTAACTATGGAGACCAAGTTAGGAACAAAACTTCAGATACTTCAGGTATTAAAACAAAGAACCATGCAGAAACATGTTTGTTTTATTTAACACCTGGAAATTATTCTATATGTAAAAATAAAACACATTGTATTTCATTCCAAGGGTTGTACTTGTACATTTATGGTCCTTAAATGAATTTCTTGCACCTGTACAAAATCCTGAGCAACAATTAGCAAATCAGATTTAGAGCTTGAAATGCAAGTGTTTCAGGTGTTATAATGGTGCATGCAGGCAGAGTGCTGAGACAGAAGCAAAGTTCAAACAGCGCTCCTTAATTCTAGACATATAATAGCGCTTACTGCTAAAGCAAATATGGCACCAACACTAACAACAAAGATTCAACAACTGACAACGAACCTGCACAGAACACACACTCATACACAAACAAAAACACAACAGGTGCAACGAGACAAGGAACAAGTGAGACCACTTTAAAGATAATTGGATAGACAACCGCAATGAAGCACACACACACACACACACACACACACACACACCAAAAGACACACCCAAGGGAGGAGTCCGGGGCTGTGACAGGTGTACCCTCTTCACTGCATTCAGTGGAATTTTGTGTTAGGTGTACAGACATACACTGTCCCACTGTAAATATGTTTTATTTGTAATCATTAAATGCCCGTAAAGGTCTCACACCTGAGCAAGAAGCAAACAGGCCAGGCAGTACTAGACAGTGCAGAAAAGGACACCACGCACTTGTTTTTGACCTTTGCTGAACTACTATAATAAACACAGGCCATTGTTCCTGCAAAACTGTACCAGAGCTACACTAGTTCCCACTGCTTACCGTGTCGATCCCAGAGCCATGAGATGTCCGACACCCAGCCAAGCAGGGCGAGACATACGTGAGACCATCCTCACCACACACAGGGTCCCAGTCCCTCGGTGAGCACTCACAGTTTTTGTTACAGTTTACAGATAGTGGATTTTCCTCATATGAGAGGCCCTCTATCCTGTTCAGTACGCACGCACACACACACACACACACACACACGCAAACAAAGAACAGACCATTCATTGCTCGTTTATGATCTTTTTTAGTTTAAACAGTAACACAAATGTATTTTAGCCTGATGGTCTGATGAGTGTAATCATACAGTGTTCATTCATTCATTTTACATAATAAAATTAGTTAAAGGAATAGAAGAAACCCTACATACACATGTGGACATAATTGTCACTACCCTTCCATTAAAGAAAGAAAAACCAACAAAGGTCACTGAAATATCTTGAAAGCTACAGTAATAAATTAAAAAATGAAAAAAGTTTAATTCGTTTCTTTTTAAAAATCGTTCTATAAAAAGCAAATACGGCACCAACACTAACGACAAAGATTCAACAACTGACAACGAACCTGCACAGAACACACACTTATACACAAACAATAACACAACAGGTGCAACGAGACAAGGAACAAGTGAGACCACTTTAAAGATGAATGGATAGACAACCGCAATGAAGCACGCGCGCACACACACACAGGAACACCACAATTCAAGGCAATATCTGAGTTTTATTTGATTTTCTATTTTATTTATTATTACTTTTGTGAGTTTCAAGTTATTTCAGTGACCATTGTAGGTTTATTTTTCTTTAATGGAAGGGCACAGACAATTTTGTCCATGTGTGTAAAATCACTAAATATCCTCATCAAACAAAAAAAAAAAAACAAAAACAAGCAGTGAGGGATTATTATGAGTAAAATGAAGGCAAGATACAGGGTTAGGGTTACATACAGGGTTAGGGCTACACACAGGGTTACATACAGGGTTACATACAGGGTTAGGGTTACATACAGGGTTACATAAAGGGTTAGGGTTACATACAGGCAAGATTCAACACTTTAATTTTATAGGAACAGTGTCACTATATCCAGCATATGTCACCATGTGATGTGTCACTATATCCAGCATATGTCACCATGTGATGTGTCACTATACCCAGCATATGTCACCATGTCATGTGTCACTATACCCAGCATATGTCACCATGTCATGTGTCACTATACCCAGCATATGTCACCATGTCATGTGTCACTATACCCAGCATATGTCACAGTGATGCCAGCTACTCTGGGATTCTCGCAGCCCAGAGCAAAGAAGAGCAGAGACAGGAAATAGCCAAGCAGGGAGGTTCCCAGTGCAAGCCTGGCCGCTCCCATGATGCTCAGTCTGAGCTTCTTCATGAGAACTCCCCCTAAGAACATTCCTACAGCCACCGCCGGGATGTTCATCACCCCTGAAACAGCAGCATTAAGGAAACACACAGACTGATCAAAGTGATGAGTCACTAGTACACTATACTAACCAGATAAAGCCTGTGGTCTCTAATGTTTTAAATCTACCTTTGAATATCTGAATTTAAGCCCACTGTCTCATGACATGCACTTGCATCATATACGTACCCATTAGGAAATTTGCTCTGGCGGCTGACTGCCCATAGTGCTGTTCTATGTATTTGGGTTTGTAGGTCACCATGCCTATTAAAGAGTTAAACTGCACGACACTAACACAAAGGTACAAAAAATAGACCGGGTTCCCCAGGAGAGATCTCAGAGTTGGCAAAAAGTCTGCAAGACAAAAACAAATATTTTAGCTCCAAAAAGCCAAGTGAACATGTTTAAGAAGAAACCACCCCTAGAAAGCTGAACTCTCTATATACAGTTAAGGTCAAAATTATTAGCCCCTAAAAAATTATTACTATTCCCCTAAAATACTGGCAATTCTTTGCAATATACATAAAATTTCATATAGTAAATTATTAATCCATGATATAGGC
Source organism: Brachyhypopomus gauderio (assembly GCF_052324685.1). NCBI lineage: Eukaryota > Metazoa > Chordata > Actinopteri > Gymnotiformes > Hypopomidae > Brachyhypopomus > Brachyhypopomus gauderio. The sequence continues at coordinate 10,773,569 of NC_135215.1, read as the reverse complement.
CTATTTTGGTCCACTTTGGAATGTAAAATAAACATTAAATATTTCTTTATGAAACAAATTGGTGAAAACTGAGATGGTCAAAATTATTAGCCCCCATGTGATTTTGTGTTTCCAAGGCCAATTAACTGGGTTTCAAACCACACCTGACCAATCAATTAGGTTTGAAAACACACCTGAGCAATCAATTAGCACTGAACCTTATTTAAGTGACTCCAAGAAGCAGAGTTAGTATTACTTGACTGCTTGAATGAAAGGGATACTCTAGGGTTGCTCTATAATTGTTGTAGGAAGCAATATCATCATGCCAAAAAGAAGAGAAATCAGTCTGGACCTCAGACAGAAGATAGTGAACCTTCATTTTCAGGAGGAAGGTTATACTGCCATTTCCAAGCGTTTCTTGGTTTCTAGAACAGCTGTGCGTTGCATCATCACAAAGCACAAAGAAACAAAGCCTGTTAAAAATAAACATGGCTGTGGTCAAAAACGTAAGAAGAATACTTTGCAGCAAAAAATAATCAGAGATGTCAACAAGAATCCCTGGACCTCTGCAAAGATGATTGTTGCTGAACTTGCTTCTTCTAGACTTGATGTTTCACGCAAGACTGTTGTGAGGGCTCTTCATCGTGGTGGACTTCGTGGTCATCGTCCAAGAAAAACCCCATTGCTCTCACAGCGGCACATCAAAGCCAGACTGAACTTTGCCAGAGACAATCTGAAACATAAGGGTGAGTTTTGGAAGTCTGTCCTTTGGTCTGATGAAACCAAACTTGAGCTGTTTGGGCATATGGATGCTGCTTTTGTTTGGCGTAGGAAGGGCGAGGCCTTCAACCCTAAAAATACTGTCCCCACAGTGAAACATGCTGGTGGAAACATAATGCTGTGGGGCTGTTTTGGTGCTTTAGGGACGGGAAACCTTGTTCGGGTGCATGGGACAATGAAAAAAGGATTATGTGGAAATTTTGAAGAACAACATCAGGTCATCTGCTGCCAGTCTAGGGTTAGGTCGTCGCTAGGTCTTCCAACAAGACAATGACCCAAAGCACACATCGAAGTTGGTCAAAACCTTTTTGAAAGACAACAAAATCAACGTTCTGGAGTGGCCCTCTCAGAGCCCTGATCTCAATCCTATTGAGAATCTGTGGAGGGAGCTCAAGCTTCGGGTCCATGCTCGGAAACCAAGCAATTTGCATGATCACGAACAAATTGCCAAGGAAGAATGGGCTAAAATCCCCCAGGAGACATGTGCCAACTTGGTTAGAAATTACCAGAAAAGATTGTTGTCAGTTTTGAATCACAAAGGCTACACTATTGACTATTAGTTGTCAGAGGGCTAATAATTTTGACCACTGCATTTTTTGCTTTTTTCTTGTTTCAGTGAAGCAAACCAATAAAAATGTTTATTTGACTTTATGCAGATGTTGTCTTTGTTCTTGTGGACACACAGAAACTATAAAGACTCAAGGTTATGGCCCATGTCATTGGAAGGATAAGGGTTTTATATGATTTCATAAGGGGGCTAATAATTTTGACCTTAACTGTATAAAAGTATATGGGCCCTTTACGTGAAGAGTATAAATTGTGTATGCATGGTGCTTTTAACCATTAACCTTTAGCCATTTCTATGAAGCTGGCTGTGTCATCTGCCTGGTAGTTGTGATCCAGAACGGTGGAGCCCCCAGTGCAGCTCGTCCCCTCAGGAGAGAACTTGGCCATTCGACCCTCTGGAAGAGATCTGGGCAGAAACCAAAAGGGCCCAGCTGACATGAGGGAGATGAGGCCTGTGATGAGGTAGCCCAGCCACCAGGCCCCAACCCAGCGGGGGTCTCCTGGTGTGATGTCAACATTCTCTGGAGAGGGAAAAACATGTATGTATACATGTATGGCTAACTCTAACTCTAACCCTAACCCTGACCGTGCATCATACACAGGTGAATCAGCTACAATGAAGTAATCAATTGAATAAGAACTCTAGTGGGAACTCTTACCCATGTTGACAAATCCAATATCCACATATATTTTTGCACAAAGTGATCCAAGCAGGTAGCCAAACACGGGACCAATTACGGACACAGTCTGAATACATCCTGAACAAAAGACCAACAATATTAGGAAGAGTACAAAACTCAAATGGCAAGAATGTCTTCAAAGGTAAAACCAACAATAAGAATCTAAACACAGCTAGTTTACCAAATGTGTGGCAAACTCAAATCAGTAGGTAAACAGAGAAAAATATGTTTTATATTTATATGCTTTAAAAGACATTTAAAATAATCAGTAAATGTTTTTTCTTTCAGCGATTAAAAGTTCCAGTTATGGCTTTTGCTCTGTTCTATAACATGTTTACTATGTACCATTCCATTTTCACATAGTCATGATTAGCTGTAGAAGTCGATATTGAAACTGTTCATAAACCCTTCTGAATACACACTTTATATCTGACTGTCACTATGAACATAAATCACTTAAATATAGACCAACAAGATTAAAACAATGATTCAAACATTTTCTAAAGGCCTAAAAGTAACATTTGTCAAAAAGTGAGAATCCAAAAAAGTCAGTTAGATGTTGGAGCTCCATTTAAAGAGGATGTAGACGATGGCTCCCTTTCCATTCTTCAAAACCCCAAAGAACTCCACAGAAGAGCGTAAAGCCAACAGTGTAGGAATATAAATAACTAGAGCAACATTATCCCCACAGCAAGAAGGAAATACATGTCACATCTCGCCCTTCTCCTTCTGTCAATCTGTGAGGCAGTGATCTGTACAGTACAGTGGAACCTCGGCTAGCGAATGCCTCCGATAGCGAACAATTCGGATAATGACCAAAAATCTGTCTGTGTTGGGGTGAAACACTTCCATTCCATGTAGGTTCCTCAAAACTCTGGTATGAAACTTCTTACAGAATTACTAAAACTTAAACCCCATTCTCAGAACAAAACTGTCAACTGCCAAAACTCATTTATCTCTTTTTGAAAAAACCTTAAACAATATTCAGTTTTTAAATCTAATTCAGCCTTTTTAAACAAAATTTTCAAATCAAAACGTACACTAATTATAGCACATTTTGCACTGCAGTTCTCTTGTGGTGCATAATGGTGGCCACAAGTGGCAGAAGTTAAACTAAATTAAAGCACAGATGTCATAGGTTACACACAATGACTCATAACTGTCCACACCTGTTTCTAACGATGTGGTGAAACCAATATAAGCAATATAAGAGTGGACAGGTGCAACATGGTGGTTATCCAGTGGAGAACAGCGTGAGCACCTCTGGGAGAGAACAGGAACTGGGGGAGAGAACAGGAATGGGGTAAAATAAAGAGCCAGGAGGGAGTAGAGGAGAAAAAGAAAAGATGGTTACAGTACAAATGGTTTGGGTGGGAAAATAGAACAAAGGACACCAGGGGAAGAACTGGCTCTCTCATTCAGTGTGTAACGCGGCGGGTATGGTGACGTAACCACCGCGTGAATATACTTGAGAGGCGGACCCAAGTGCCGGCTCGGTCTGGCACAATAATATGCGAGAGTAGTAAATGTGGAGTTAATGCATACACACACAGTGTGGCAAAAACACCAACACAAAACGACGCGGAAAAACAATGCGCAAAATGAAACTAAACCGTAGATACTCGGTAGAAAAAGGAAACAAAAACAACGCGGAAGACTGACGCATGAAAAGCAAAACTCACACGTAGCGAGAGGGTGGAAAAAATAATAAAGGCAACTAAAAGGACGCGGAAAAAACTCGTCGCGTAAAACCGAAATAAGAACACCAGGAGAAGAATCTGGCTACTGGCAAAAATGCCGCAACAAAACAAAACCTTCCCAAAATAAATGAATAACGGATAGGAAGAGAAACAGATGGAGGAAAACTTGAGATTGGCTAGAAAGCAGCGCAGGAGACAGAGACTCGAATAAGTGAAAGAACAAGAGAGAGGGAGAGAGAAAGAATAAGGTGGCGAGACACCTTTAACTTGAGAATGAGACAAGAGAAAGGGCTGAGAACGTACCGGCATAACCAAAACGAATCAGCAATGATCCATCTCCAAAAGCTTCCTTAAAAAGCCATGGCAACAGGTGAGACGGATCATTGCTGATTGCGTGGATGTAGTCTAGGGCTGACTCGGGTGCCCCTAGTGGAGGTAGATGGTGTGGAATCCGAGCCAGCCCTGACAGAGCCCCCCCCTCTAGGCCCGAGACCCCGCGGGCCCAGAGCGACTGCCCTGTCACGACGGAAGTCGCATATAAGAGAACGGTCGACAATGCGAGAGGCGGGGACCCAGGAACGTTCCTCGGGACCGTAACCCGCCCAGTCAACGAGGTATTGGTCCCGACCACGAACACGGCGGTGGTCCAATAACCGGGTAACCGTGTACACCGGACCACCGTCAACCATGCGGGGAGGCGGCGGGGCCGGAGCACAGGGCATGTGACACAAAACCGGGCGGAGACGCGAGACGTGGAACACTGGATGGACACGCATGGAAGGAGGAAGCAGCAGCCGGTAGGAAACGGGGTTGATCTGCCTATCCACCTTGAAGGGACCCAAGTACCGAGGGGCCAACTTCTTGGTCCCGCCACGGACCGGCAGATCCTTGGCGGACAGCCAGACTCGTTGCCCGGGGCGGAAAGACAAGGCCGGAAGACGGTGCTTGTCAGCACTGCGACGGTAACCGGCCGAGGCAGACAAAAGGGCCTTACGGGCCTTACGCCATGCCAACCGGCACCGCCGCACCAAGGCACGAGCTCCTGGAACTGCCACCCCCTCTTCCTGGTCTGCAAACATAGGAGGGGCATAGCCATAAAGGCACTCAAAGGGTGACATCCCTAGAGCGGAGTGCCACAAGGTATTGTGGGCGTACTCAGCCCAGAGGAGTTGGTCAGCCCAGGAGGAGGGATTGGTGGAGGCCAGACACCGAAGCGTCTGCTCCAAGTCCTGGTTAGTTCGCTCGGTTTGACCGTTGGTCTGGGGATGAAAGCCTGAGGATAGACTGGCCTTGGCTCCCAGGAGACCCAGGAAGGTCCCCCAAAAGCGGCTGGTAAATTGCGGTCCCCTGTCAGACACCACGTCGGAGGGGAAGCCGTGGTACCGGACAATGTGACGGAGAAACAGGGAGGCAGTATCACGGGCCGAGGGGAGCTTAGGCAAGGCCAAAAACCTGGCGGTCTTAGAGAACCGGTCAACAATAACCAATATAGTGGTGTTGCCACGAGAGGGAGATAAGCCCGTCACAAAGTCCAGGGCAACGTGCGTCCATGGTCTGGACGGGATAGGAAGTGGACGCAACAAGCCAGCGGGTTTAGAATGGGAGGCTTTGTTTTTTGCACATGTCTCACAAGCAGCAACAAACCTGCCCACCTCCTGGTCCATCCCAGGCCACCAAAATCTCCTTTTCAGGAGCTCAAGAGTACGACGGACTCCGGGATGGGCTGCGAAAGGTGAGTCATGCCCCCAACTCATAACTTTTTTCCTTAAATTAGGATGAACATATAAGCGACCAGGGGGAGTCCCGCTAGGCCCAGGATTGCCCGTAAGAGCTTGCTTAACCTCGGTTTCGATACCCCATTGTATGGGTGCTACAATCTTGGAAGCCGGTATTACCGTACCGGGTTCTGAGATGTCGGCAGGTGGTTCCCACTGACGGGAGAGGGCATCTGTCTTTACATTCTTGGTGCCAGGTCTGTACGAAAGTGTAAAATCAAACCGCCCAAAGAATAAGGACCATCTAGCCTGCCTGGGGTTAAGTCGTTTAGCCTGCTGGAGGTAGGCTAAGTTCTTGTGGTCCGTCCACACGAGGAACGGATGTTTAGCCCCCTCCAGCCAGTGCCTCCATTCCTCTAGTGCCAGCTTGACAGCCAGCAGCTCTTTGTCCCCCACGTCGTAATTACGCTCGGCGGGTGTCATGCGGTGAGAGAAGTAGGCACAAGGATGGAGTTTCTGAGGAGTGCCTGTTCTCTGAGAGAGCACGGCGCCCACTCCGTAATCGGAGGCATCGACCTCGACGATGAATGGGAGGTCAGGGTCAGGCATGCACAAAACGGGTTCAGATGTGAACTGTTTTTTGAGTTTGTCAAAGGCTTGCTGGGCCTCAGGAGACCAGACAAAAGGACCAGGAATTTTCCTAGTGAGAGCAATAAGGGGGGCTGCCAGGGTGCTGAACCCCTTAATGAAGCGCCGGTAAAAATTAGCAAACCCCAGGAAGCGTTGAACTAAACGAAGTGAGGTAGGAGTCGGCCATTGAGCCACGGCCCGGATCTTAGAGGGATCCATGGCCAAGGTATTCTGAGCTATACGATACCCCAAAAATCCTACTTCCTGGACGTGGAAGAGGGACTTCTCCAGCTTTACAGTTGTGATCAAATTTATTCAACCCCCAATGCTGCGAAGGGTTTTATGGAATTCAGTGCACATTTGTAATTGTGTTCATAATGAAATCTTACAAGGACTTGTTAAAGAACTAAATGCAACTAAGATAGCATCAATTTTTTTTGTCATAAAGTATTAAATGGCCTTTTTGTGATTTCTTCATTGACACAATTATTCAACCCCTTTACGACTACCACTCCTAAGAACAGAGGTTCATTCCAGTGTTTTCCATCAGGTATTGAAAACATCTGTGGATGTCAACGAGCAGCAATCAAGCATGATAAGCACCAATTAGGCAGATTTAAAAGGACTGTGATACTCAGCTCCTTCTAGACATCTACTGGTGTGTTTCCAAGCATGGTGAAGGCAAGAGAATGGTCCCAGAAGACAAGAGAAGAGGTTATTGCTCTTCACAAGAATGGCAATGGATATAAAAAGATTGCGAAGTTGTTAAATATTCCAAGAGACACTATCAGAAGTATCATTCGCAAGTTCAAGTTAAAGGGCACAGTGGAAACGTTACCTGGTCGTGGCAGAAAGAAGATCCTGACCGCGACTGCTGTGCGCTACCTGAAGCGTAATGTGGAGAAAAATCCCCGCGTGACTGCTAAGGAACTGAAAAAAGACCTGTCAGATGTGGGCACTGAAGTTTCAGCTCAGACAATAAGGCGCGCACTGCATAACGAAGACCTCCATGCCAGAACGCCCAGACGCTGACTCCAAAGAACAAGAAAAGTCGACTGCAGTATGCCAAAAGTCATGTGGACAAGCCACAAAGGTTTTGGAACAGTGTACTGTGGTCAGATGAAACTAAATTAGAACTGTTTGGGACAATGGACCAGCGCTATGTTTGGAGAAGGAAGAACCAGGCTTATGAACAAAAGAACACCTTGCCTACTGTGAAACATGGCGGGGGGTCAATTATGCTTTGGGGCTGTTTTGCTTCTAATGGTACAGGAAAGCTTCAACGTGTGCAGGGTACCATGAATTCCCTTCAGTACCAGGAGATCTTGGAGGAAAATGTGATGGAGTCAGTCACAAACCTGCGGCTTGGGAGACGTTGGACCTTCCAACAGGACAATGATCCGAAGCACACATCCAAGTCCACTTGAGCATGGTTGAACATGAAAGGCTGGAACATTCTAGAGTGGCCATCGCAATCACCAGACTTAAATCCAATTGAGAACCTCTGGTGGGACCTAAAGAAGGCAGTTGCAGTGCGCAAGCCTAAGAATGTGACTGAACTGGAGGCTTTTGCCCATGAAGAATGGGCTAAGATACCCATAGGTCGCTGCAAGACACTTGTGTCAAGCTATGCTTCACGCTTGAAAGCTGTCATAACTGGAAAAGGATGTTGTACTAAGTACTAAAAAATAATGTCACTAGGGGGTTGAATAAAACTGATAATGATGTGAGCACAGTAAAGACATTTGTGGTTATTCCATCATAAATATTATGTTATGTTTGTCTAATTTATAAGTGCCTCTTTGATATAATTGTAAATAAGATGACTGAAATGATCAAAATCAATGTCAAACTGGCCAAAACACTTTATTTCAGTGGGGGTTGAATAAATTTGATCACAACTGTATGTAGAGGTGGTTTTCCAATAGGAGCTGGAGTACCCGTCTTACATGTGTAACGTGTTCTGCTACGGTACGGCTATAAATGAGGATGTCGTCCAAGTAAACAAAAGCATACCTGTCTAACGTTTCTCTCAAAACCTCATTAATAAAACGTTGGAACACTGCCGGGGCATTCATGAGGCCGAATGGCATAACCAGGTACTCATAGTGACCCGAAGGTGTGATGAAGGCGGTCTTCCACTCATCACCCTCACGGACTCTAACCAGGTTGTAGGCACTCCGGAGGTCAAGCTTGGTGAAGATAGTGGCCTGTTGGAGTGCCTCAAAAGCAGAGGCCATGAGGGGTAGAGGATGACGATCCTTAACAGTTACTTTATTGAGCCCTCGGTAATCAATACAGGGCCTTAACCCTCCATCTTTCTTGCCCACAAAAAAGAAGCCGGCTCCGGCAGGAGACGTGGAGGGTCTGATGAACCCTGCGGCCAGGGCCTCACGGATATACTCCTCCATGGCCTTACGTTCTGGGGCGGCTAAAGAAAAGAGACGGCCCCTGGGAGGGCTGGAACCGGGAAGCAGGTCGATGGCTATGTCGTATGATCTGTGAGGAGGAAGGAAGCTAGCCTTTTCTTTATTAAACACCTCTCCGAGGTCGTGGTACTCAGAGGGAACCTTGGTCAGATCCACCGGGTCAAGGGAGCGTTTGGTAGGGGACTCAAAGCGTCTCTGGAGACAGGTCTCCCTGCACACAGGGCCCCAACCCCGCACAGTACGGGAAAGCCAGTCTACCTCAGGATTGTGGCGTTGTAGCCAAGGGAACCCCAGTATGAGTCGCATGTGAGGGGCACAGATGACATAAAGCGTGATCTGTTCTTTGTGACCCCCTATGTCCATGTTGATGGGTATGGTTTGCCTAGCTACTTCTCCTGAGGCTATAATGCGTCCGTCCACTGCAGCCACAGTGAGGGGTTTTTCCAGATTGACCAGGGGTATGTCTAGCTCCTTCACTAGTGAGGCGTCGATAAAATTGGCGGTGGCACCAGAATCGATAAAAGCCAACAGGCGTTTTTCATCAGAACCGCGCCAGGTTAATGACACGTGGACGTAGAGTCCATTATTGGGAGGACTTGAAACTGGGCCCGCCAGAGCCTCCTTACTTACTGGCGGGCTGGTCCTTTTTCCCTGTAATTCAGGGCATCGGGTACGCTGATGCCCTTCACCCCCACAGTAGAGGCATCTGCCTCCTCGGAGACGAGACTGTCTCTCCTGACGTGACAGGCGGGTGTGACCTAGGTGCATGGGTTGTGGGTCATCGGTGGCTTCTCGTGGTTCGGCAGTGAGTTTACTCCCTATGGTAGGTGTACTGTTGCATCGATGCAGCCCTCTGGCCTGCTTTCGCTCACGACGGCGGTTATCAAGACGCACTGTGAACGCAATTAGAGCATCTAGGTCGGATGGTGGATCACGGAGCGCTAACTCATCCTTGAGCCCTTCTGAAAGGCCTTCTTGGTATATGGCCATGAGCGCATCAGACCCCCACCCACTCTCTGAAGCGAGCGTTCTGAAGTCTAGTGAGTACTCTGCTACGGACATTCTACCCTGGCGAAGGCGCAACAGGCGCGGACCCACCACCCCACCTGACGACGGGTGGTAAAACGCTTGCTTCATGGCAGCAGAAAACAGTGAATATGTGGAGCACACGTCAGCCCGTGATTCCCACAGAGGAGTAGCCCATGCTAAGGCTTTGTCATGCAACAAGGCCACTACGTAGGCTACTTTAGATCGTTCGGTTGGGAAACGTGATGGTTGCTGTTCAAACACCAGTGCGCACTGTAACAAGAAACCCCTACACCCTTCAGGGTCTCCTGAATAACGAGCAGGAGGAGGGAGAGCAGGTTCAAGACGAGCCACGGCAGCGGGTGTTCCAACAGAGACATGGGTATCACTGATCATAGCCTGTATGGCGGTTGTGAGGTTGCCGAGCTGCTCTGTTATCTGTTGGAGCGCCTGGTCGTGACCACTAAGTAGCTGCCCCTGAGCAGTGAGAGCAGCCCTGAGCTCAGCTGCCTCGCGAGTCGCGGCTGGGTCCATGTTTAAGGCTGATTCGTTCTGTAACGCGGCGGGTATGGTGACGTAACCACCGCGTGAATATACTTGAGAGGCGGACCCAAGTGCCGGCTCGGTCTGGCACAATAATATGCGAGAGTAGTAAATGTGGAGTTAATGCATACACACACAGTGTGGCAAAAACACCAACACAAAACGACGCGGAAAAACAACGCGCAAAATGAAACTAAACCGTAGATACTCGGTAGAAAAAGGAAACAAAAACAACGCGGAAGACTGACGCATGAAAAGCAAAACTCACACGTAGCGAGAGGGTGGAAAAAATAATAAAGGCAACTAAAAGGACGCGGAAAAAACTCGTCGCGTAAAACCGAAATAAGAACACCAGGAGAAGAATCTGGCTACTGGCAAAAATGCCGCAACAAAACAAAACCTTCCCAAAATAAATGAATAACGGATAGGAAGAGAAACAGATGGAGGAAAACTTGAGATTGGCTAGAAAGCAGCGCAGGAGACAGAGACTCGAATAAGTGAAAGAACAAGAGAGAGGGAGAGAGAAAGAATAAGGTGGCGAGACACCTTTAACTTGAGAATGAGACAAGAGAAAGGGCTGAGAACGTACCGGCATAACCAAAACGAATCAGCAATGATCCGTCTCCAAAAGCTTCCTTAAAAAGCCATGGCAACAGGTGAGACGGATCATTGCTGATTGCGTGGATGTAGTCTAGGGCTGACTCGGGTGCCCCTAGTGGAGGTAGATGGTGTGGAATCCGAGCCAGCCCTGACACAGTGAGGCAAAAACAGAAATAAACTCCCCAACAAAAGAAGCCAAAAGGAGGAAAGAACAAACTTGTCTTTTTGTTTATTTGCTTCAAATAAAAGAGTAACAGTTTTAACTGATTAGGAAAGCAAAGCCGATTCCAGAAAGAGCGAGAGAGAGAGAAAGAGAGAGAAAGAGGCTGGAGACTCAGTCCAGAAACCTCTACCAAAAGAGACCGGCTGTCTTATACGCCAGAACACTGACCAACAATGCAGCAGCCGGCATAGGGGGAGCTGTTTATAAAGGGCTGTCAAGCAGCTGTAGCTCGTTTGGTTTGATTAGCCCTCTGGTGGCCAGTGCTGGTATGGCGCTGCAGCCAACCCTTACATGGAGTCGAGGGTTGATGCCAAAAATGGATAGAAACAATCTGAGAAGTAGAGGAGGAAGAGTGTGTGTAAGAGGATGAGTATAAGGAGGAAGAGGATGAGTATGAGGAGGAAGAGGATGAGTATGGGGAGGAAGAGGAGGAGTATGATGAGGAAGAGGAGGAGTACGACGAAGTGCAAGACCAAACACAAGAACAGTCCTTTCAGATGAAACTGGAGACCACTCTCAAAGCAGAACCAAAAGTCCAACTCAATCTCAGCAGATTCACTGAAGCCTCCATAATCCAGACATTCAGAGAGGTAATTGTTGTATTTGGGTCACTGGATATTTACTGTGTACAGACAATTCAAAACATTACTACCAGTCTAAAGGAGAAGTGGATCCATCATTGTTTTTACTGCATATATAGTTTTTTGTAGTAACTGCACGATCCCTTTTTGTACAACTGTAAGACACATGAGGCTGGAAGGACTCTGTGTTCTCCACACAACAACAGGGTCTCATGGTTTACATGGTCATTCAAAACAACACCATTAGCCTGCCTGTAATACAGCACAGTTGTTGACCACCATGTGCACTTTGATGGAATCCCAAATCAGCTTTTCCTCCACTGATTGTGTCCCAAAAGGCAACAGGTTGTACATGAAACAAACGTACAGAACGCCCTTCGAGCACAACTCAGAAATGATTAAAGAACAATTTCAGTATGTACAACCAAGTGTGCACTCAGAAATGCACATTCAGTGATTGTTTACAACACTATACTACATGCTACTGTTATACATACATTATAATATATTCTAAATCACTCTATTATACAGTATATTCTCTCTACTGCTGATGTCTTTCTGTAGCACTTACAGCACCATATTCATTTCTACATAGTGAGTGTTTCAACAGGATTCCATGGAAAGACCTCATGAATGAACCTGGATTTGTTTCTCTAAAAGAATGAGAGGCTGGAATGTTTTATAAAAATATTTTAAACTGCAATAACCTTCTCCCATTTTATACAGAATATACTTTATAAATATTTATTATTATAATATATTATTAGCCAAATTGACCTTTTATGACAATTTCGAAGGAAACAAACCAAGACAGGAAATGTGAACACTGAATACCGATGTAGAAGGCTGCGCTGTCCTCCGGGGCGTGATCATCTATGTAAGAAATTCCCAAAGGCTGCACCGGAGTCTCACCAATCCCACGTAAGACATTTCCCAGTAACACATAGATCCACATGGACAGCCGGGACTCATGCTCACAGCCTGATGTGGGAGAGGGATGGAAAAGGGTCAAATATGTAATACATTATTCATATTATTATTAATATAATAAATATATTGTTATTATTATTGTTGTTGTTGTTGTTACTGTCATTATTATTGTTTTGGTATACATTACAAAAATGAAATGAAAATAAAAGTGAAAATTTATATTGCTAATAATATAAATCAGGACATATCAGAAAATAATATGAATCAATCTATAAATGGACTATTAATGTAAATAAAATACATTTATTTGCATGGTGTGGATAAATTTTAAAAAGTGCTTATTCGTCTATGTCCACTTTTTGAGGAAATAAACAGAGTCAAGTTTACCTTTGTCTGACACTGTAGAGGTATGGTCACCCTCAGACAACATCCAAGACGAAATCGTCATACATGGAATGAAGCTATTTGTGGAATTCACTGATGATCGAACTGATGATTCAAATTTATATCTGAGTACAAAACATCAGTGCAATTATTTTAGTGCAACTATCAAAGACAGAGATAGCACAGGACATTCAGATGAAACCAGAAAGTGGACAGTGTGCATGATGTACAGAGGATGTAAACCGCTTACCCTAACCTTTAACTGCAAACCCTAACTGCTTACCCTAACCCTTAACTGCAAACACTAACTGCTTACCCTAACCCTTAACTGCAAACCCTAACTTACCCTGACTCTGTTCACACTTACCCATTCAGCACTGGTCTCTTGCTGATTACCAACTACATCCCTGCCACCATTTCCAGAATTCCATACTTATTAAATGCTCCACTTTCCCCTTGCTCACTTTTGATCCATCTCTTGAATCTGAATGCTTGTTTGTATTTGGCCACCATGAGTTCTTATGTGTTTTCCTGGTTATTGACTTCTCTTATCATAATAATAATAATAATAATCATCATCATTATTATTATTATTTTTTATTGTCCCATTGATTGATTGCATATTTCCTGACTGCCTGTCTGTCTTTAACTATAAATATTCCTGTACCAGAAATTGTATTGAAGATAATTTGCAATTGTATCTTGTCTGGTCATTTGTGATCATTACCATGCACTACAACAGTGTATTCACACATTCTTTAGAATCAACAAACTATTGATTCCAGCTTACCGGTCAATAATGAAATGAGGGAGAGCCATTAAGAACGTCCCTAATGACATCAGCAGGCAGCCCGTGGCAATGATCTTCGGGCGATGTAGCTTGGCTCCAAAGTAACTCACAAAGGCTATAACCAACAAGTTACCTAGCAACAAAATCATGGAGCAAAGAAAAAGAGGGAAGATATACTCTCCATAATGTCTAAAGAAATAGCTAAAAAAAACATACATACATTACAAAGATATTTATCTGACCTTGTAAATGAAAATAAATAAGGGGAAAGAATGGAGTGTCACAGACTAGTAAACAAGGAAGTACACTTACCTTTTTAGTAGCTACTATAAGTATAACCTAAGTGCAAGTATGAAGAGCTCTCCCTTTACTATAGCTGTTTTGCTTGTTCTCTAAAATGCTGTACATCACAGAGTTAATATTTTGGAAATGGAGTTTACTTTCTTAGATACTACCTAGGCACAGCAAAACCAAAAATCACAATTAATTACCAAATGTTTTTTTATTAATCTTTGTTAAATTTACAATTATTAATTTAATTATTAATTTAATTATTATTATCATTTTATTTACCAAATCCAAACACTTACTATCACTAAGATGAAATATTTGGGCTTTGGAATAACATTGACATAACTTCGTGATATATCACTTGATAAGTCTCTGGGTGACAGTTCTAGTGTTAATGTTGTACAAGGACCTTCGCAGGATCTATGAAAGGCTACTGTGTCCTTAAAACAGAGACTCTGTGGCTTGAGCACATCTGAGATTACTTGTAGCAGTCTGCTGACGTATGGTGATCTGATTCTTACCTATTTCAAAGCTCCCATCAATGATGCCTATTAAGTAACTGGGGATGTCAAAGCGCCTCTCCAGCTGAGTTATTGTGCTTTTCATGTAGCTCCCAGATAAAGCCTTCGCAAAGTAAGCAAAGGACAGGGCTACAAGGAACATCTGGAACAAATGGAGTGAGACAAGAGAGGGGTGTACCATTTTAATCACATTCATATCCTGTAGCAACCCCATCACTATACATCATTAACCTGTTTTTGAATGTAGAGGTAGTGCTTCATTAATTAAAATATAAAAATAATAAAATTAAATCATAATGGACCGCAGAACCATGAGTGAGGAGGAGGTGTAGCAGGGTGGGGGCAGTGCTTCTCAAGAAGCACTGCATTATGGGTAGGGAGGATGCAAAGAGGATTAGAAGAGATTAAGTCACATTTCTGAGTTATCCAGCCACATCCAGCCAAAGTGCTGCAGGCCTGGAGAAGAAACACACAGAGCCACTGGGTGACTGAGATAAGATCATGTTAGGGTTAGGATCCAAATAATGACTTTTGAATGAATTTTCAAAATTTTAAATATTCTAAATATTTCTTTGCCACATCTTCTATCTAGCATTTAAATATGTAACACAAAACATTTCAATATGTAACACAACACACTTAAATATGAACCTTTACTGTCTCATTTGCTGGTTTAGACAGGGCTTTAGTTGCTCTATGCTCAGATGAGGGAGTGAGTTTGACAGAGACTACATGTCACTTTTGTAAGTAGCTCTGGACAAGGGTAAATGATGTAAGGTCAGTTTTGAAAAGTTTCTATAAAATATTTGTAATCTGTTTTTATTCTTTATAATGCAACATATAATGCACAGAGTGTCTATTGCAGTACCTTTTTATGCACATACTGATTTAATGGAGCAAACAGTTCTATTTCATAATGAATAAACAACAGAGCCCTGTCACTGAAAGTACACATGATTATGAACAGAATTTTGGACTATGGCAGCCCAGTGTGACACCAAAGGTCTGTGGGACACAGTGGTATGTGCCTATGAGGGGGAATGATGATAACTGATGTTCTTTGAATGGGGAATTCTTTATTTAGAAATTGGAGGCATATGACAGCACCTGCTATGAGGTAACTATATCCCATGAGTTTCCCATGTAAGTCACATGGGTAATTTTAGCCTGGCATATGCTAAAACTTGTAAGGTTATTTGGGGTTCTTAATATACTGATAGTTAAAAACAATAATAATAATAATAATAATAATTTTTAAAATCTTGTGAAGATTTCTAGAAATGCCTTCATGGGATATTGAAGAAATATTTGCCTTCTCCAGTGCGGTGGCATCATGAGCCTGAATAAAGTTTGTCCATGTCACAGTTTCCCCCTTTGGCATAACTGTCCCCAGCATCATGCAGTATGGTTTTAGTTTTAGTTTTGTCTCTGCCAGTGGGTTAACAAGGATCTTGTGGGCCTTTCTGCCAAAATAAATCAGTAGGCCCAGCTATACATATGTAATGAATAATATAATAATGATAATGATATAATAATTGTTACAGTGTTTATGTTGTTTATGTCTATTACATATGGACACTATGCAGCAGTTTATCTTCTGGATTAGTGCTACACCACATGGGCTTTAGTACATTTAATTGTGCAAAATTCTGTGTTTCTTGTTACAGTTTAGATTTTCACTTGGTTTTCAATTTACCATAATAAATGCCAGTCATCTCTGTAAATTCATACTGCATCAAAACATGTAATGTTACAGAATGACCAACTCTTTACAAGGACGTAGCAAATGAGCAACATACACCAACATACTGGGATAAAACTCGGCTTCACCACAATATTGTGATTTAACCCAGCCGAAACGACACCACACAAATTAAAGCAAATTATCTAGCACTCACTAGGACTTACTGTCAAGCACAATGGATCCACATGAGCCCATATAACACCTAAACCCTCAGGGAGGGTTTCAGAGAGGGTGTTGGAGAGCACTTCAGGAGAGGGTTTCAGAGAGGGTGTTGGAGAGCACTTCAGGAGAGGGTTTCAGAAAGGGTATTAAAGAGCACTTCAGGAGAGGGTTTCAGAGAGGGTATTAAAGAGCACTTCAGGAGAGGGTTTCAGAGAGGGTATTAGAGGGTTTTGGAGAGTGCCCCTTTGCCCACAAGATACTTGGCAATGCAAGGAAGAGAGAGAGCAGGGATTCCTCATCCTGTGTTGAACTGTTTTGCTTTAACACTCGGCCTAGGCCAGCGTCAACTTGGCTACCTGGACAAGTTGCATGCATGTCCAGTCAGATCTTAATTTCCTTTTCTATCCAAATGACACATACAGCTAATATATACATATGTATATATACATACAGCTGGCATATGTGGTGTAGGCATATGTGGTTTATTAGCCAAATCGCAATTTTCTTGTTAAACTAGGCTAGGGTTAGGGTTAGACTAGGCATTATTTAATAATCTTATTAAACTAGGCATTCTGTAGACCTAAAGGATTTTGCTCCATAGTTTACAAACACATGACAAAAGTCTAACTGTAAAAATATATATAGGATTAGCAGAACTGGAATAAATATATATTAGCAAATAATTGTAGCACAACCTGGATACTGGTGGATCCTACCTAACTCAGCAGTTGTGACTATTGGAACACTGTTAGTTCGTAGTTGTGACGGGCGGGGGTGAGCAACAAAAAGGAAGCGATCACGCCAAGTCTTAGGGAAAAAGCATGGTTTAATAGAAAGTGTGCAAACCTAAATCCCGTGCTATATCTCCAAATTAAGGATATAATGACCAGCGGTCAACTGGTACAAAGACAAGACATATATAGGCAAACAAACGACCCTCAGGTGAGACGGATCACGGGCTCCGCCCACCTGAGGGACGCACATGACGTCACCAAACAACAACAACAACAACAGCCGCTGTGGACAGAGGCGGCCGGTAGGGGGCCGCCTCACCGTGACAGTAGTTAATAATTCAGGATTGGTGACAGACACACTGATAGAGCCTGTGTAGCTTTGATCTTCCCTAAAACAAAATGCCCATGATGCTATTTCATACACACTGCAAGTTCAGTATCATTGCAATTATGAATATTAACCCTCTATGGTACACATTAGGATATCAGTTGCAAAAAAAATATTTGTAATGTTTTTCTTGCTTAAAATTGGACACTTTAACAAAATCAATATACATTTTCATTATTTTAAAATTTATTTCTTATTTTTAAGGTTGTTGCCTCAAGGCAACATTGTACCATAAGGTACAAAATTAAACATTTAATGTTTTCATACAGAAAAAACTTAGAATATTTCTTCCAATTGTATATTTCTTTTGCCAAATAATTAAATAAAAAGATTTTATTAATTTTTTAAGCATAATAGATTTCAGATTTCACAATAAGTAAGTTTATGTATTCAGCCGTTGCTCTCAGGCAACATTGTACCATTGCGGAACAATTTTTTTTCTAAGTAATCATATCCATTTATGAAATACAAATCAATATCCAATCCATTAGATTTTTTAGAATTCAAAACAGTAAATAACACCAATACCTTCCTTCTCATTAAATTCACAAGCATGCCCATACACATACAAGACCATCCACATAAACATACAAGTACCCACATAAACATCTCCATCTCCTTCCTCTGTTTGACACATCACTGTTTGTAAAACTTGAGGAAGCAATTCCTCTCCACACAGGTAGGTAGCACATGTTGAGCAGTAAACCTTTATAATTCCTGAGCAAACTGGGTATTTTCATATGCCTTTGTGTTCCACCCAAATAGGCCAGTGTCCTGTCTGATCAAAACACACTGGTACTGCTGGCCATGCTGCAGATGCTTTTGGTATCGTTTCAGTTGGTAATTTTCATCCTCATCCTCATCATCATCATCACTCTCACTCTCCCTGTGCTGGGTTGCACCTATCACCTCATCTTCCTCATCACTATATGACACCTCATCCTCACTGTCAACTGGCATTGCCACCTGTACTGTAGCCTACATCTTTTAGACTTGCCATAGAAAATTTGTGGATTCATCTCCTCTATTCAAATGTACAAATCTATACTATGTGAATTACAAATTCTTCTAAATGTAATAGATAAACAATTTCCTGGAAAATACATAAAATTTATATAGATAATGTAAAAATATTGCATGCACTCCTACACTAATTGTTGCAGCTGTTTTGAGTTAGAATTTGTGCACACGTGATTTCATTATAGTACAGTGTTGCCTCAGGGCAACATGCACTTTTTTGTATTTTTATGAGATATATTTGATTACATCTAATGTAAAATGCTTGAAAATACATCTTCACTTACCAATAAATAATGTTTCGATTTTTTAAAGATGTAAAATTGGATGGAAATTGCTGAAAAACACACTTTTCTGAGAGAAAGAAATGGTGCCATGTGACTTGTGTGTATGTGCTGAAAAAGGAAGTAAAATGGTCACCTGTAGAGCATGTGACCAATTTTTAGCATTTCCATTGGTTAATATAGGGTCATATAGTTCTTAAGGTGGACAGAGAAGTATATAGCATGCCTAATTTTCTTTCAACATGATAAAGTAGGTACCAAGGTACCATAGAGGGTTAAAAAGTAGAAATATGTACTTATTTTGTACATGAATTTATGTACAGAGAATGGGAGAATATTTCATGCAAAATTATGCCATTTTTTGAAGCTTGCATAAAGTAGAAATGATGCTGTCATATGTACTAGATAACTTCTTAAGCAAAATATATATATATATTGACTGCTTGTTATTGTATCCTTAATTTGGATCCTGTCACGGGTCTTTAGTTGGTGCACGTTATCATTAAACCCTTGGCGTGATTGCTTCCTTTTTCGTTCACACTCCTCACCCATCACAGATGCACAATGTAATGCATCTTCTGAGCAGTTTCCACATCTGACCAAAGCTGACCCAGAGATGTAGCTGAGCATGACCAGTTTCCTATTTCTTATTTGATAGCATTCAGTCATGAACACATTCTGAAATCCCTTTCTGCTCTCCAGACTCATTTCACCACCATCTGAAGCTAAATTTTGCTTTGATTTGTCACAGACAAATCTGTCCTTATTTGATTAGCAAAGCAAAAAAGTGCATTTGTTATCTGATAGCAGGATACAAAGAAATACACCCCAGAGGAAGACAGGCTAGAGGAAAACAGCCCAGAAGAAAACACCCCTGACGAAGACAGCCCAGAGCAAAACAGCCCAGATGAAGACAGCCCAGAGGAAGACACCCCAGAAGAAGACAGCCCAGAGAAAGACAGCCCAGAGGGAGACATCCCAGAGGAAGACAGCCCAGATAAAGACACCACAGATCAAGACAGCCCAGAGGAAGACAACCCAGATAAAGACAGCCCAGATGAAGTCAGCTCAGATGAAGACACCCAAAGGAAGACACCCCAGATAAAGACAGCCCAGATGAAGTCAGCTCAGATGAAGACACCCAGAGGAAGACAACCCAGATAAAGACACCACAGATGAAGTCAGCTCAGATGAAGACACCCAAAAGAAGACACCCCAGAGGAAGACAGTATTACCTTTAGGCTGGAGCAGCAAGACTGCTGAGTTCTCACTGGTGTGGGCCCAGTCTCTGGAGACCAACACTCCTTGCCCTTGCCCATTCTCCACTTGTTTTCCTCAAATGAAGTTTCCCTAATGAAATTTCTTGCCATTGATGTATGCACCCCTGCAACAAACAGGGGTGGGGTTAGACGATTAATACAGATGATATATACAATTTCACAAAGATTATTTATGAGGGGATTACTTGCTACTGTCTTTGCTGTTTCAATGACAAATTATAAACATAATTATCCTTTAATATTACAGACATCCCATTCTCTTAATCGTAATCTAAAAATACAGGAAAATGGTAAGAACATGTTTAATCTGCATTATTGTTGCAACATTGGTAATCATTGGTGAAGATTCTAAAATCTTTATATCTTTCCAAATGCATCATAAAATTATTTTAGGGAGATTATTTACTATTCCAACTTCATCATGCTACAGAGGCTCCCTTGCTGGCTGCCCCTGTCTGCAGCGGCAGTATTACATGGTGTCCTGTTGTTGCGTTGTTTGTCCCTTGGGTGGGCGGGACCTTTGAGGATCCCCGACACCTGAAGGTCATTTGTCTGTCTATATATGTTTTGTTTTTGTACCAGTTCATGAGTTTTGCATTGGTGCACTTTATCCATTAAACCTTCCCTTTTCCCTGAGACTTGGCGTGATCACTTTCTTTTTATTTGCACTCTCTCGCCCATCACAGAATAACCAGCCAACTTTCGGAAGCCACCAGTCTCCTTTCCCTTCGTTTGTGGTCATGTCTTATGGTGAGTGTCACCGTGATGTGTTTGTTGTACGTGTTGTTTAATGAGGTGGAGATAAGTCACAGCTCGTCCCGCCATGTTCGAATGTTTGTTTTTTCACTTTATGTTAACAAGGCGGTGACTTGAGTGTGTGACCACTATATGCTCCCCACTATTGTTTGTCTGGTCTCGCGTGTGTATGTTTAGTCCCAGCGTGCTTTATGCTTTTGTTTTATGTAAATCCCCACAGTTGGATTCCCCCCTTTAATAAATGTTGAAGGGGGGCTAGTGGGGTCCCTGGCCATGTAAAGTGGTCAGGGTTGTGTATGTGCTTGTGTAAGCACTGGCCCTGTCCCATATAAATGTGTGTGTGTGTGTGTGCGTGTGTGTGTGTGTGTGTGTGTGTGTGTGTGAGGTGGAGAGAGGCACTCCTGGACCTTGAGGGATCTCCCAAGCCCCAGAACTGCAGGGTGTATCCCTGCCCTCCCCCCTTGTTGTGTCTTTTTTGTGCTGCCGCTGTTGGTCGCTCAGCTGAGGGGACGTGCGGCTTGGTGGGGGGGGTCTGTCACGCTATGGGGCCCCCTGCTGGCTGCCTCCATCTGCAGCGGCAGTATTTCATGTTGTCCTGTTGTTGTTGCGTTGTTTGTCCCTCAGGTCATGTACTTTGTGCACTTTCTCCATTATATCCTCCCTTTTGCCTGAGACTGGCGTGATCGCTTACTTCTTTATTTGCACTCCTCGTCTGTCACACATTATAGTTCTAAAACTCATCCCAATGACTAAAGCTAGAGCAAAGCTGTGCTGAAGAATAAAACTAATACTAAAACTTACACTATAGCCTAAATAGACTTGATCAACTAAATTAATAGTTGTCACTTTTACCAGAGAAGCAAAACCATATGGAAATGAAGGGAAATTACCTCAATATGTTTATACTGTAAAGTTATATACAGAACAGCACAGGACGAGTTATTCCACACAATTCGCAAATGAACTATATATATATAGTGTGTGTGTGTTTTAGATGGTCAATATTTATCTCTAGCTATCTCTAACCATTCTTTTTCGCCACACAAACAACGCACGACCCTCAGATCTCGTGCAGACAGATCAGTCCACACACCAGGCAGGTTTACATGCCACTGCTTCATCACGCGAGGACAGCAATCAATTACGACAAATTGTAGCCCATATGTGTTGGTTATTATAAAACAACCCATAATACTCACCAAATCCTTGAAAAGGTCAGCGCGAAGTCTGATTTCCTGTCCCGTCCTGAGGTGCTAAACAGTATGTGGATGTTCACCTGGCGTAGTGACAACACTACCGTCCCGTTGGATGACGGGTGAATGGCGGTAACCTTGATCTAGAAGTTATTTCATATGACTTCCAGTCCCCTCCAGTTCGTTCAGTTTCAGGACAGGTCGCAGTGCTTTGGATAGTTTGATACTTGGCGTCATTCTCCTCAGTTATCACAAACCTCCCGAGAAACGGGCTCCATCGTTATAGCGAGCTTGAGGAATTGTTTTAAACACTTGACAAATCTGAGGCGACGGAGAGCAGGAATACTAGATCCAGAATTGCGTCCTTAAGTTTTTAAAAGAAAATGAATAAACAGCTAGAAAAGAAAAAGGCAGAATTCGGCTGTTGTGTTGATGTGTTCAGTTCACTCGGCACAACAGACAAAAAACGCCTGTGGCTGGTTTAAGGGATCAGCGCGCGCTATTTATGTGGGGTTGGAAACGAATTATAATAAATTTAAATAAAATCCGTGTTCACATGCAATGTGATTTTTTTTGCCATACTGTATACTGTTATGAGCAGACGAGATCTTTCCGTTTTTTTGCCATTTTTTGGTTAAAGTTGTTATAATGCTCATTTTTAATTTGCATATGGATCTTTACATACTGACACTACACAAAGCTTGATATGTAATAAAAACCCATTCTTCAGTCACAAGATTTTGTGAACTTTGTAACATTGGACCTCAGATTTTTTAATCTTTAGTGCCATATTACACAGGTCAACAAAAAAAATTTTTTACTGGTGTCCAAAATATTTTAATGAATTTGGGGTATTTTTGGGGTGCTGATTCTGAATATGCTATCAGTTTTGCCAGATTGGCTCAAGTTTTTGAGATTTCTGGTATCTTATTTATAGCACTTGTTGGTAAATGCGACGCATCATCTCATTAATTTCTTGGGATTAGTACTTGAACTGAGCAGTTCTCAAAATAGTTTTTTGTTAATTAGTGTTCTAAAAGTTTGTTCATAGCTTGATTTTTGCACTAACTTTATGTTGTTGTCTGTTTTCCAGTGAAAAGCATGAACTCATCAAGAAGTTGTCTTAACGATCCAGACACATTCTGTTACATTTGTGGTGAATATACACTGCAAAAACATAGAAGAAACATAACAGACTTCATTAAAAAAGTGTATTTGGCCTATTTTAAATAAAATAAAATAAAATAAAGTTAATGCGCGTGTAGCAAATTACGTCTTTTTTTTTTACACATTTCACAAAAAATCTCAAAAACTTGAGCCAATCTGGCAAAACTGATGACATATTCAGAATCAGCACCCCAAAGTTACCCTACATTCGTTGAAATATCTTTGGCCCCAAAAATGCTGTTGACCTGTGTTATTTATGTAAGCAGTAAATTGTATCTCATTAGGAAATATATATGAAACATTTGGGTATTGTGCAATTAACAAGTACCTTTAAAATGACGCTATGGAAAAATGAGAAACAGAGAACATGCCCTCAGACTTCTGAACTTTAAAGGACAAATGTTAGGGTTAAAGGTCTAGGTTTAGGATTAAAGGTTAGATTTTATATGACAGGAGGATTTATACATTTTTACATTTGGTGCCCACATTTTTCCACTCTCTGGGTCCTTGCTTCAAGTTGAGGAGTTCAAGTATCTCAGGTTCTTGTTCACGAGTGAGGGAAGGATGGGACGAGAGATCGAGTGTTGCAGACGCTGTACCGGTCCGTTGTGGCGAAGAGAGAGCTGAGCCAAAAGGCAAAGCTCTCGATTTACTGGTGAATCTACGTTCTGACTCACCTATGGTCACGAGCTCTGGGTGGTGACCGAGAGAATAAGATCGCAAATAGCGGGTGAAATGAGCCCCTGGTCCGGATGCCACCTGGGCGCCTCCCTGGTGGGGTTCACTGGGCATGTCCAACTGGGAGGAGACCCCGGGGAAGACCCAGGACACGCTGGAGAGATTATATCTCACGGCTGTCCTGGGAAAAAGTACTATTTTCTAGTGTGTGTACCAAGTGGTTATTGCCTTCTAGTGTTTTGACTATTTTTGCTCTCTCTGGATTATTCTCTGCCTTGCCTCTTTTTGGACACCTAAGCCTTTCTCTACCTGCTGTTAGCTCGCAAACTTTGCCCTTACTTGTTTTTTTTTTTTTTTTTTGGTGCTCTTCTCCTGAGTAATACTGTCCATTAAAATATCTCCCTTCCTGCATATGGATCCCTGTCTGTTCCCTGTCTCTACCCTGTTACACATATAGCCTACAGAAAATATTTTGATGCCAGGTACAAAATACAGCATCCTTGTTAAACAACATCCTTATTGTTTTGAGTTGCGTCAACATGTCAACTTTCCAACCCATAAACATGGTCATATCTTGGACTTAATTTGGTCCACTCCCGGTTTCATTACTAATGTCATGATATTGGCATATCTGTCCATTTGTTTATTACTTTGTGTCTCTCTCAACACTGAAATCTTAGTACACACGTTTAAAGCTCTCCAGCTTGGCACCCTTATATCTGGCCAAACTCCTACACTGCTACGTCCCCACACGTAAGCTACGGTCAACAGACACTGGTCTCCTGTTCCCAGATTTATACAATATGGGTGGTCGGTCTTGACTCTGGAACTCTCATCCCCTCTCTCTCCACTCCTCTCTCTCTTCCCCTCTTTCCACTCTCTCCTCCCCTCTCTCTCCTCTTATCTCTCCCCCTCTGTTCTCCCCTCTCTCCACTCTCTTCCCCTCTCCTTCCATCTCTCCTCCCCTCTCTCTCCATCTCTCAATACATTCAAGGTTCAATTAAAAACTCACTTATTCACTCAACATTTCCACCCAACTTCTCCACTTTATTTCTGTTTGATGGTTTTTTTTTTTCTTTTTTGTTGTTTGTTTCATTCTTGTATCTGTTCTACTATTTGTATGTAAAGCGTTCTTGGGTATTTTGAAAGCTGGTAAATAAGTGGAATTATTATTATCAACATTATTATTATTATTATTATAACATAATACTCTTAGTCTCACAACTCCCAGTATAAACCAGACTGTCCTCAGTGGATTGCAAACCCACCTGCTATGTTGGGTTACGGTTACTGCAAAGTCATCATTAGTTATTTTGTAAATACTTGTTCACTTAACATTTTAATAATTTCTCCTAATATCCACATCACATCACAAAAAGGATAAGCTACAGGTATCTTATGAGATACTTAAAGAAAAATGGTTTAAGTATCAAAAAACAGTGAAGGCAGAAAAAAATCTGTATTTTTCTACCATTATTCAAAATAATAGTCATAAACCACGTACATTATTTAATACTATTAACACTGCACTGAACGGCAATAATCCTGTATGTTTTAAGTCCTCTAAATATTTGTGAAAATTTTTCAATTTTTTTTAAGGAGAAAATCACAAATTTAAGGTCTTCTATTAAGTGTCCTTCTTCTTATGCCCCGCCTGCCTTAGTGACTAGCTCTACTGTCTTTGAGCAGTTTGAGCCTGTCTCTTTTAGGCAGCTGGAGGAAATTGTTGGCCAATTAAATACGAGTTCTTGTCCTTTCGATGTATTGGATCCTCGATTTTTTAAGAAGGTATTTAAGACTATAGGACCTGAGGTTGTAACTATTATTAATAGTAGTTTATCTACAGGAATTGTCCCTAGGTATTTGAAACAAGCGGTGGTCCATCCAACAATTAAAAAGTCCAATTTGGATCCAACTGTGCTCTCTAATTTTAGGCCTATTTCCAAACTTCCGTTTATGTCGAAAATATTAGAGAAAGTTGTGTTTCTACAGCTGAAATCTTATTTAGACGAAAATCATATCTACGAGGTTTTTCAGTCTGGCTTCAGAGCACTCCATAGTACAGAAACGGCCCTTCTGAAAATTTTTAATGACTTATTAATAATTACGGACTCTGGTGATTGTGCTGTTCTTATTCTTTTAGATTTAACTGCTGCTTTTGACACTATTGACCATAATATTCTTGTTGAGCGTTTGGAATGTTGTGTTGGAGTTAAAGGCCTTGCCCTTGAGTGGCTTCGGTCATACTTATCGGATAGGAGTTTTGTGGTTAGCAGTGGGGAGTTTGTGTCATTAGCAGCATCTTTCTCGTGTGGGGTTCCTCAGGGATCGATCTTGGGCCCCTTTTTATTTACGTTGTATATGCTACCTTTGGGAGCCATTTTTAGAAAGTATGGTATCTCCTTTCATTGTTATGCCGACGACACTCAGATTTACTTACCTTTAAAGAAGCAGGATGGCACAACTTTGACTAATTTATTGAGTTGCCTTGATGAAATAAAAGCATGGATGGCTTTTAATTTTTTAAATTTAAATGAGACCAAGACTGAAATTATCTTATTTGTCCAAGACAGAGCAGCATTTAGCCCCCAATGGAACCTGGGCCATTGGCAGACTTTTACCAAGTCATCAGTCAAAAACCTGGGTGTAATATTTGACGATGGTTTTAAATTTGATAAGCAGATAAATGCAGTAGTTAAGTCTAGTTTCTTTCAATTAAGACAGCTAGCCAAAATCAAGCCATTTTTATCTTTCTCTGATCTGGAGAAAGTAATTCATATCTTTATTTATTTACAAGACTCGATTATTGTAACTCTCTA
The DNA here is from genome assembly GCF_052324685.1 of Brachyhypopomus gauderio. Classification (NCBI taxonomy): domain Eukaryota; kingdom Metazoa; phylum Chordata; class Actinopteri; order Gymnotiformes; family Hypopomidae; genus Brachyhypopomus; species Brachyhypopomus gauderio. The sequence goes on along the minus strand of NC_135215.1, from coordinate 10,746,978 downwards.
TATGTTGGTGTTGGCCATTCCTTGACTGGTAAGTTACAACTGGTACAAAATGCTGCTGCAAGGTTATTGACACGTACGTCGAAGAGGGAACACATCACTCCCGTACTGGCTTCACTTCATTGGCTCCCAGTGGTTTTTAGAATACAGTTCAAAATTCTACTTTTAGTGTACAAGTCTCTTAACAGGTTAGCACCCAGTTATATGATGGATCTGCTTGTGCGCTATGTTCCAGCTCGGCCCCTAAGATCTGCGGATCAGCTTCAGCTGGTTGTTCCCAAAACTAGGCTGAAGCAGAGGGGGGACCGAGCATTTGTAGTAGCCGCCCCGAAACTCTGGAATGAGTTACCGCTGCAAATTCGATTGGCGCCTACTCTTTCAAGTTTTAAATCTAAGCTTAAAGCTCATTATTATTCTTTGGCTTTTATGTAATTATTGATTTATTTGGTTGTTGTTTTTTAGTCCACGTATTGTAATTTTTAAGTTTCTTAATCTGTTCAGCACTTTGGTCAACTAATGTTGTGTTAAATGTGCTTTATAAATAAATTGACATTGACATTGACATTGACACTTCTCACTTCAAGCCATTACATTAATTGTTTGGCTATGTACATAAACACTATGTTAACTACTAATATTTCACTTTGCCCAGTAACTGCACGTGTCTACTGTTGTCTATTGTGCTGACAGTTTCTTTGTGTATTTATTGTTAAAGTTTGTATTGTTGGGGTGTTATTGGAGTATTGTTGGGGTCTTGATGGCTTTAAACATCTTTCTTAGTCTTACGTTCTTAGTCTTTAATCAGAAATGTTTGATTTTACAGATGTTACCACTCACAGGATGTAATAAACTATCTTCTCAAGAAATAAAACACAGAATACCACAGCATTTAACACACATTTAACTGTATTCACATTACAACATCCATAATGTTCAGCTTGGGACAAATTCTAATAATCTCAGTTTATATTTACTGATACATTATAACAAGAGAGGCACTTCCAGCATATCTGGCCAGAGAGGAGCTACAGTATAGTGTCTAAATTATAAAACAGTAAAAATAAATAATGTTTATCCAAAAAACATTTGTTATTTTCTTTTCTCTGTCCACTCTGCTTTTACCTATACAGCACATTGTTTTGTACAAAATGGAACAATAACCAGCAATAAAATGACTCACTCAACTCCTGGTGAACTGAATACTGGTGACTCACACAGCTCCCGTTTCTGTAGGTATTGCTACATGTATGAAGTGCAACATACTAGTGAGAAGAAAAATAATGATTCAATCAGTGAGGTGCCCACTACATATAAAAAGTACACTTCTCATTTAGAGAGAAGTGTCAAAGTTGTTTGTTTTGGTGAACAAGTGCCCAGTGACTCTACGCGTAATAGATGCATAAAGGTTACGACAAATGCACTTACAAAAGGGACAGACCAAACCACTCATGAACAGGAGAAACACAGGTGAGAATAACAGTGAAGGAAGATTCTCATAAGAGGTCTAACACAGTGCCCAGAGCACAACACTCATGAAAAAGCCTCTACACGGCATGTAGTATTGGGGATGTACACTGGATGAGTCTGGCACACATGCTTATTTTACCCTGATCCTTGAGTATGCAACTATTGCACAGCTGTGGAATATATCTGGAGATATTCCAACAATACACTTGGGGAAATTCCTTCACCCCTTCACCTCTGGTTGAATGTACATGATGAGTGTTGTACCTTTATCAATGGAACAATAAAACAACCAAAACACACATAAACATCAATTCAAATGTATAAGAGAGAGATGTGCCATTAAATGAGTTCTGTGTAATGCACACAATGACAATATAGAAGCCTGATCTGACTAAAAACAAACAAGTAGAGGACCATGACAGAGGCACAGTAAAACACAGCTGCAATTTACACACACACACACACATACACACACACACACACACACACGCGCTCATGCACGCACGCATGCATGCACGCACACAGTAAAACACAGCTGCAATTTACACACACGCACACGCACACGCACACACACACACACACACACACACACACACACACACACACACACACACACACACACACAATTTTACCTGTCTAATGACAAATGACCTGTCTAATGTATATATTTGCAAAGTTTTCTCAAGTTTCTTTAGGTGTTGTAATGCATATTGTTGGATACAGAAAAGGAGAAAAGTGGTACAGGGTTAAGACCGTGAATAAAGATTCTCCTAATTAAGTATGACTAATGTCCTGGATATTAGTCAAAGACTAAACTTTTCATTCTGGTCTTAAAGTAAAAAGACACTTTATGACACCATATACCAGTGACCTTGAACCCATCAGAAGTCTGACTCCCATGTTACTAGTAAATTACATGAATTTCTAATAATAGGAGGATAAGTTTAATAATGAAACTATAAACCAAACAATGAGGCGTTTACAAATTAAATTTTAAAAATGGACATTTGATAAAACAGCAATGAAGCTTAAGAATATTTTCTTTCACCTTTGATGTCACTAGATAAACATAATTGCCAATATGGGTTGCTTATGATTTGCTTATGACATTGTTAAATGTCTCAAAGTGTATTCATGTCCCTACCAAAACATGTGATAAAGGTTAAGACACCATAAATTGGATGACTGGATGACATGTGACAATATTCCTCTAACACTGGCATTACTGTGAGAAGATTAATCATAATTTTCAGTGACTGAATTGATGACTTATGCACTAGAATATTTTACCAAACACGCACGTGCGCGCGCGCACACACACACACACACACACACACACACACACACACACACACACACACACACACACACACACACACACACACACACACACCTGTTATAAATATACATGTACACATAAATATGCATCATGAACCAATGTTGTTCACCAGGTCACTGGCCTATGATGTCACAATCTCTGGATGTCACAAAATGATGTCACAACACTAGAGTGATACATTTCATTTTGAACGTTAAAAAGCTCCAACAATGCGGTGGATGCTCAGAAAATGACAATGTTGTCAAAGAAATATTGACAATACTGTCCACACTGGATCAAGTTAAAGGAACATTGACAGTACTGTATACTTTGGATAAAGTTAAATGAACTACTTAAACTCTTATTTGGCATGCAAAATTGCATTTCTTTGAAATCTGATAGTATTCATAAAACACCATCATTCTACAGAACGTGTCAGTATTGCTTCAGTAATCAACTGGAATCTTCTCTGCTGTCCCAGTTAATGGTATTAAAGCCTGCATTTTATGCACTGCAAATGAAAGGGAGATTTCAATTATAGTAAAACAGACACATCTCACCATCCAGGACTGTTGTGTCACCACCCAGTACTGCTCTGTCTCACCACCCAGCACTGCCCTATGTCTCACTGCGGGCTGTATGTTTCACTGTGCTATGTCTGTGTCAGGAGCTCCCATGTGTTCCATGGAGGGGAACTGCTTAGCTGTTCACATCTGTACACAAAAATACATGCATCTAGAACACGGCTACTGTTGGAGTGTGAGCAGCTTCCATGTTTGGGAGTGCACTGTATGTCCTGTATGTGCACTGTATGTCCTGAGAGCTCTGCGATAGCTATTTTGTCCCTGGGTTTGTCACAATTTTTTTGTTTTAGATTGTTGGAACTTGTCAGAGGATCTTACGATTCTGCTCTGGGGCTGATGTGTGAGAAAGAGTTAGGGGTTAGAGTTAGAGCTAGGTTTAGGGGTTAGGTTTGGGGCGAGGGGTTTATGGCTAGGGTTGGGACAAGGGTTAGGTTTAGGTCTAAGATTAGGCTTAGATCACACCAGCATTTAGAAGCGCCATTGCAATGACTATGATCCTAGAGTAAGAAATGTGTCTTTTAAAATAAGAAAGTTAAAGTGGCAAGACTGATGTGAGTGGGTTTACATATGAGCTCAGATTTTGAGCACTTTACACTTGACACATCTACACTGCATATTTCATTATTAAAGAATCATACAAAAATGCTATAACTGTGTATTCAATTTTGAAAGTATTTTTACCACTCCCCTGTACAAAATAGTGAAGCCTTTATGATATTATGAAACATATCTGATCATATTTAACTATCAGGTCAAAAAGTAAACAACATGTTACACAATATTTACAGTGCTGCTGTCTCCTGAAGATACAAAACAAAAATGTAATTAGGACACAAACAGAGAAGAAGTTTAGATTAGATTAGATTAGATTAGATTAGCAGGAGAGAAGAGCTACAAGTCCACATGGACGTTGGCTACTATGACACTGGTGGAGTCCACATGCTAATTTAGATTAGCAGGAGCTACATATCCACATGTACCTTTGCTTATGTGACACTAGCTGCTGGAGGCATGTTGCATACCACCAAAAACTGGCAACCAACCCCACAACCCCCACCCCCACACCCTTCCCCAGAACACACACTACATATGCAGCCATTTTGCCTGCCAGACCCTATTACCCTACTGGTCTCCTGTGTGGACAAAGACAGATGTGCTCAAAAGGCCTGATGACATCAGTGCAAAAAATCTTCTCAGTGTTAGGATTAGTGTTGGGATTAGGGTAAATTAATCTTCAGGGTTAGGGTCAAGGTTGTGCAATCTCCTTGAAACTGGAGGGTTAGGTATTAGAGTCAGGCTCAAGGTTTTGGTAATCTTCTCAGTGTAAAGGTTAGGGTTAGAAAATGTTCAGGGTTAGGGTTAGGTCAAGGATATGGTAATCTCCTTCTCACTGTCAGGGTTAAGGGTAATGCACAGCATTCATGGCCTGAAGGGCAGATCATTGAGACCCTTGTCATGGAGGATAGATGACACCTCAAAACGATGTGGGAGAGAAAGTTAATAAATTCTTATGATGTAAAAAATAAAATAAAATTCTACTCTATTGTAAACCCTGACATTTAGTACCTAGCAACTAAACCCCCTCCTAACATTAACTCAGATTTAGTAACTGATGACTAACCCTCATCCCAACATATACTCAGATTTGTCCCATTTTGCTTTCCTTAGGCACGTTTTGCCCTAAACATCTACAGTGTTGTGTCTGTGTAATGTGCTGGCAACCATTTATCAAAAGTCCTGTTTGGAAATAAAAGCCTTCTGACAATGTTCTTAGCTGATACAGAAGATATGTCTCTCCCGATCTCATTCTTGCATTATTTATTTTTCTACAGTTTCTGTGTCTTGATTTACAGTCTCCTGATGTGTTTGGGTGAGTTGCTCTAACTCTGTGGTTCCTTGCTCTCTTCAGTCTGGGTTTCCTTTACTGACGTTGGTCGCTCCGTTTCTGTCAGTCCTGTTTCCTTTCTGTCTGCTTCTTCCTCCTGGTCATTCAGTGGCGCCACCTTGGGTCCTGTCTCCTCCTCCTCTTCCTCAATAGTCAGGGCAGGCTCCGGGGGGTTGCTGAGACAGGACGACTGCTCCGTGTCTGTTTGGCCTTGGTTCTCTTCAGCAATGACCTTTTCCCACATGTTGTGATTCTCTAAGAGGTGCTGGCTGATCTGACAGAACACCTTTTGTCGCCTTTTGGGCATCAGTTTCTCTGCAATAAAATGCAAAAATATTATGTCTAATCTTTAAACAGCATTTACAACATCAATTACACACTCTGAAACATACAAACTATACAAAATGAACAAGATCATACGAGACTGCTCGGAGCTTGTGGAAGCATCTTCCTCAGCTGAGTCTATATCTTCTTCATCATCTTCATCAGTCTCCTCCATTCCAGGTCTTTCTTCTCCATCATTGGGTAGAAGCTCCACCCACTGACCAGGCATGAGTGCCGCTGTGTCATAGGAGCTACACAGTGGTCCAACGATGTGTGTAATAAAAGACTCCTGCAGTTTTGCAAGCTGTGGTCTCGATCGGTCCATGAAGGGGCTGATGGGTAATCCTAAACTGGCTTCCTCATCACCCTGATAAACAAAATGAATGAAAAGGCAATTTCAGAATTCAGAACATTTTCTTTAGTTCATGACAATAACACTTCATTGTTCAGCATATAAAACTAGAGCAACGCAGCTGCAGAGCTGCTAACCCTAACCCTCACCCTAACCCTAAGGCAACATGATGCGGCTTTAACACTTTTTCCCTTTTTTCACCAAAGGTACAAATCATAACTTCATTATAGTTATTGAGGTGTCAACAGCATTAGCTTATGGAGTACGTACGCTTCACGCCTGCTGTTGCCATGACAATCATTGATAATGACATTTAAAAGGCCTTAATGTGTACTTTGTTCTGTCTGGTGCTGGAGGAATTAATCATTCAAGAGACAGACAGAGAGAGAGAGATAGAAAGCGAGAGAGATATGCATTATGCGATTTTTGGAAGCTTTTGACGCGGTCTGAATGAGACCAGCAGTAATCATGTGACAGGGCTCTCTAACACAGTCATGTGACAGGGCTCTCTAATGCAGAGGATAGGTCCTACACAACAAGAACACATTGTCACTCTGCTCAGTACCATTACAGACATGCTTCAAACACATACAGCTTACCAGCCTTCTTAGAGAGACATTACATAAATCAAATGCGAGAAATGGTTCTATTGACTAGTGTGGCTTATAGACGGTGTGGCTTACAGTTTTAGAAAGCAGTTTTGCTGTTTATATAGTTAAGCAAGATGCTAATAAGAAACTGAGACAGTTCTATGTGTTTTAATTGCTGTTCACTGGTTCAGATACAGCTGGCGTAATTACATTTTCAGCACTGCTGTGAAGGAAATGGCTGGTTGCCAGGACACAACATGTCCTTGCTTCTCTGCAGCCACCGGGGGCACTACATTTACATTTTTTTTACATTTATGGCATTTGGCAGACTGAGGCAGCAACCAATAACTAAGGACATAATGTTGTATTACTCAAGAAGTCATAGAAAATGTTACTAAGAATTTTTGGTGCAATTGTTGAACTAGACTTACTAAAGCTGTGAACACATATACATTAGAATAGAGTTTAATATTTAACTAGTATACTTTCTTAGAAGTACACTAGTTAAGGGTTTATTACAGTTTTTCTCAATTGCCAAGACACATTTCTTGAAACCATGCATCTATTTCTCCAAACTGTAAATACAAAACCCAATTCACACACTAAATTCACAAAATCTCTGACTCTTCCTGCCAAACCAAAACTATTGCCTCAAAACAGTTCAAGCAGTGCTCAAAACCAAACAATGTTGTTAAATCAGGCCTCGAGTCAAACAAAATGAAAAACAGCACTGAACATTCATTACACTCAACACCGAAAAAAGGAAAAGACAATGATCAGAACATGAAGCTGTAAAAATAATTTTTATTGTCCAAAAAGGAAAATGCTGTTTCAAAACAAAACTCCATACACACACACACACACACATATATATATATATATATATATATATATATATATATATATATATATATATATGAACATTCATTACACTCAACACCGAAAAAAGGAAAAGACAATGATCAGAACATGAAGCTGTAAAAATAATTTTTATTGTCCAAAAAGGAAAATGCTGTTTCAAAACAAAACTCCATACACACACACACACACACACACACACACACACACACACACACACACACACACACACACACACATATATATATATATATATATATATATTAGGGGTGGGCATAGATTAATTTTTTTAATCTAGATTAATCTCACTGAAATCTTGAAATTAATCTAGATTAATCTATATTAAAATGGCTCATATGCCTGCTACCCAAGTAATGACTAAAAGTCAGTTTTTGAGATAGGGTTTCTTAATACAGAGGGTGCATTAGACCAGGGACTCATCTCCCGTTTCCAAAATGCATCAATGACTGCTTGAGGAAGCTGTTCTACTTTGATACTTTTAGTACTACTCTGTAGTTTTAACGGTTAAAAAGAAATATTTAAATAGCGACGAACCTAGCGCTAGGACCATGCAGAAAACGACCGCTCTGAGCTCCGCTCCGGTAACACTTTACGTTCCTAAAAATGAATTTTCCATGAAGCAAACCTGGCGACTTCGTGGCTGCATCCATTTAAAAACACGTACGATTTGTAATTCACAGGTTTAAAAACTCGTTCTCGCCCCTACTGTGCAATTTGGTTAGGAATACAGCCAAACTAAACTATCAAGTTGAAAGTCATCATAGTTTGCTTACCCATTTTGACCCAGTTACCAACCCAACTTTAAGAATAGATTAACGGCGCCCGATAAGAGTATCAAATTAACGACCGCCGTTAACGGCCCACCACTACGTTAATTTGATACAGAGGACCTGTAAAACTACAGAGGACCAAAACTGACTTTTGAAAATTACGTCCGTGAGGTTAAATGTACTAAGTGTTGGCTTACATTTCAAATATCATGTTTAGCTGAATAAACATGTTATTTAATGTACAGTATGTAGGCTTACAAATTCATGTTTAACTGAATAAACCGTTGAACACGAGTAGCCTACATTTTATTGAGCATGTTTTTTTTCCTTCAAGTATCAAAGTAGAACAGCTTCCTCAAGCAGTCATTGATGCATTTTGGAAACAGGAGATGAGCCCCTGGTTTACAGTTTTTCCCAATTGTTTAAACACAAAATGTGGAACTATGCACACAAGTCCAAAAACATGAAGCTCATGTGTCAACATTGTGACCCCAAACTGCTAAACTCTAAGCACAATTCTATATGTTTTCACTCAAATATCAATCTAAATCACAGCTTTGCAAGTCACTAAACACAAATAGCATCATTTAGTACACCTTGGTCACCTAAGAATCACTGACTTTCAAATACAAAACCCTGAATTACCAAATAGTCTCACACAAGTTGCACCTGTGCAAACTTAATTAGCAGAATGTTTCAATCATTTGTCAGAGTATAAAAGAGGCCTCAAGTGACTGATACAGGTGTTAGGTGAGATGATGGAGCAACAGGAACACAGAGGAAGAGTTAGAGTAAGAGGAGGCCTAGCAGGCCGAAGAGGAAGAGGAAGAGGAAGAGGAAGGCAAAGACGAGGCAATCTTTCAAACGAAATACGGGCAACCTTAGTGGACCATGTATTGAATCATGGCCTAACCATGACTGAAGCTGGGCGTCGAGTCCAGCCAAATTTGAGCCGCTTTACAGTAGCTTCAGTTATTCGGGCTTTTAGAGAAGAGAATAGGTAAGTAACCACTTTATGGTTTTACTGTAGTGTTCACAGAAATGTGCACTGTAGTTCAATGTTTATCTTTACATTTACAGTATGTAGCAATATAGTGAAATGCATATCTATAATGTGTGTGTGTGTGTGTGTGTGTGTGTGTGTGTATATACTTTTATCAGAATAGAAAGACGGCCAGCAAGAGGCGGCAGATGCCGGAAATTCACACTTGAACAGGAGACCACCATAGTAAACTTGGTTTTGGAGAACAATGCCATTACCCTGAGGGAAATCAGGGACAGAGTCCTGGAAGATAATGTTCATTTCTCAAACATTGACCAGGTCAGCCTGTCCACAATTGAACGTGTTTTAAAACGTCACCAGCTGAGTATGAAGCAAGTATATCGTGTTCCATTTGACCGCAACTCTGACCGTGTAAAGGAGCAACGATACCAATATGTGCATGTGAGTACAGTACCCTCTCAGTACCCTTTTTGGGCAGGTCACTGTTTACCTCAGTGTCACTAGGTTGACCTTTTGTCTAATGCAGCGGTCCCCAACCTTTTTTGCACCACGGACCGGTTACGTGTCTGAAATTTTTGCGGCCCGGTGGTTGGGGACTCATGGTCTAATGGTCATTTTCCTTTTTTCCAGAGAGTGCTTGAACTGGATGCCAGTGCTGTTCCCTATGAATATATATTCATTGATGAGGCAGGGTTCAACCTGCATAAGATCAGGCGGCGGGGGAGGAACATCATTGGCAACCGTGCCATTGTCAATGTCCCTGGGCAGCGTGGTGGAAACATTACCATGTGTGCTGCCATTGGTCACCGTGGGGTCATACATCACCACGCACAACTTGGGCCTTATAATACTACTCGTTTGCTATCATTTCTCGATGAACTCAAAAACCTCCTCAACCTCCCACAGGAAGAACCAGCGCAGCCCTCCTATGTTCTTATCTGGGATAATATAAGTTTCCACCGGGCAGCTCTGGTCAATGACTGGTTCACTAACAATCCACAGTTTGTTGTGCTGTACCTTCCACCATATTCCCCATTTCTTAATCCAATAGAGGAGTTCTTCTCTGCATGGAGGTGGAAAGTGTACGAACGCAGACCCCATGACAGTGTGCCGCTACTTCAGGCAATGGGGGAGGCATGTGATGACATCCACGCAGATGACTGCCAAGGATGGATTCGCCATGCAAGGCGTTTTTTCCCCCGCTGTTTGGCGAGGGAGAATATTGCAGCTGATGTAGATGAGGTCCTCTGGCCTGACCGACATCAGAGGTTTGATGAACAGTGATCTGTTTCTTTGCATTTCAATAAATACATTTGTTACCTCTTTGTATGGGAACTGATTTTCCTCGTCATGTTTCTCATTGTACTTACATAGGTGAACATTACAGTTTTGCTGCATACTACATACAGTAGAAATGGCTTACATTTGTGTCGCATATACATGTAGTACTGTAAATGCTATATGAGGGTCCTACACTGCACCAAACAAATATGAAGAACAGAAAGCCAACATTTTTGCATGGACTTGTTTGCATTTGAATTTGTACAGTGGCCTCATGAACTCAAACATACAAATACTTCTGATAATAGTGCTTTGAGTTTATCTTGTCAGTGTTTATTTGATGCTCTCCAAGAGAAGCATATAAAATAGCTGTGTGTGTTGTTTTGGTGGAAGGAATCAGTTTTGCTAGAGATTTGTGGAGTTTCAACAAAGCAGTTAATAATTTTGAGTTTGTGTGTAGAGTTTTGAGAAACTGAGCCAAGATTTCTCGAAATGTGTTTAAACATTTGGGAAAAACTGTAATGCACCTGTCACGGTAAGGCGGCCCCCTACCGGCCGCCTCCGTTCACAGTGGCTGTTGTTGTTGTTGTTTGGTGACGTCGTGTGCGTCCCTCAGGTGGGCGGAGCCCGTGATCCGTCTCACCTGAGGGTCGTTTGTTTGCCTATATATGTCTTGTCTTTGTACCAGTTGACCGCTGGTCATTATATCCTTAATTTGGAGATATTGCACGGGTTTTAGGTTTGCACACTTTCTATTAAACCATCCTTTTTCCCTGAGACTTGGCGTGATCGCTTCCTTTTTGTTGCTCACCCCCGCCCGTCACAGAATGACCAGCCACCCTTCGGAAGCCGCCAGTCTCTTTTACTTTCTCCTTCGTTCGTGGTCATGTCTCGTGGTAAGTGTTTGTCTGCGTAGTGTTTTGTTTGAAGAGCTCCGCCGTGCTTTTGTGTTTTGTGTGTGTGTGTAGCACGGCGAGGACCAGGGCAGTCTGCCCTGGGAAAGCTCTTCGTGTCTGTTGTCAGTTTGTGTGAAAAGTTCCGCCGTGTTTTCGTGTTGTGTCCGTGGCATGGCAAAGACCAGGACTGTCTTCCTGGCGATAACTCTTCGTGTTGTTGTGAATGTGTGTATGCGTGAACGGATGTGTCGATCGGTATGCGCGCTCGTTGTGTTATATGTTACATGTTCTGTGTGTGACGCTGGTGTCGCTCCTCACCGTCGCCTCGCTCCCCGTGTTGTCTTGTGTTTCATGTAGGGAGCGACTGCGAACATGAGCGGCGCGTCACTGTGTCTGTATGCAGAGCGCGCGTTTGTGGGTCCCGTCTGTTTGTGTGTATGCCGTTTTTTGTTTGCTTGTCTTGTATTAGCGTGTGTGTCTCGTCCTAGCGTGTTGTCACCTGTTAAATGTAATTCCACACATGCGTGATCGCTTCCTTTTTGTTGCTCACCCCCGCCCGTCACAGCACCCTCTGTATTAAGAAACCCTATCTCAAAAACTGACTTTTAGTCATTACTTGGGTAGCACGCATATGAGCCATTTTAATATAGATTAATCTAATATAGATTAATTAATTTCAAGATTTCAGTGAGATTAATCTAGATTAAAAAAATTAATCTATGCCCACCCCTAATATATATATATACAGTTGTGATCAAATTTATTCAACCCCCAATGCTGCGAAGGGTTTTATGGAATTCAGTGCACATTTGTAATTGTGTTCATAATGAAATCTTACAAGGACTTGTTAAAGAACTAAATGCAACTAAGATAGCATCAATTTTTTTTGTCATAAAGTATTAAATGGCCTTTTTGTGATTTCTTCATTGACACAATTATTCAACCCCTTTACGACTACCACTCCTAAGAACAGAGGTTCATTCCAGTGTTTTCCATCAGGTATTGAAAACATCTGTGGATGTCAACGAGCAGCAATCAAGCATGATAAGCACCAATTAGGCAGATTTAAAAGGACTGTGATACTCAGCTCCTTCTAGACATCTACTGGTGTGTTTCCAAGCATGGTGAAGGCAAGAGAATGGTCCCAGAAGACAAGAGAAGAGGTTATTGCTCTTCACAAGAATGGCAATGGATATAAAAAGATTGCGAAGTTGTTAAATATTCCAAGAGACACTATCGGAAGTATCATTCGCAAGTTCAAGTTAAAGGGCACAGTGGAAACGTTACCTGGTCGTGGCAGAAAGAAGATCCTGACCGCGACTGCTGTGCGCTACCTGAAGCGTAATGTGGAGAAAAATCCCCGCGTGACTGCTAAGGAACTGAAAAAAGACCTGTCAGATGTGGGCACTGAAGTTTCAGCTCAGACAATAAGGCGCGCACTGCATAACGAAGACCTCCATGCCAGAACGCCCAGACGCACCCCCTTGCTGACTCCAAAGAACAAGAAAAGTCGACTGCAGTATGCCAAAAGTCATGTGGACAAGCCACAAAGGTTTTGGGACAGTGTACTGTGGTCAGATGAAACTAAATTAGAACTGTTTGGGACAATGGACCAGCGCTATGTTTGGAGAAGGAAGAACCAGGCTTATGAACAAAAGAACACCTTGCCTACTGTGAAGCATCGCGGGGGGTCAATTATGCTTTGGGGCTGTTTTGCTTCTAATGGTACAGGAAAGCTTAAACGTGTGCAGGGTACCATGAATTCCCTTCAGTACCAGGAGATCTTGGAGGAAAATGTGATGGAGTCAGTCACAAACCTGCGGCTTGGGAGACGTTGGACCTTCCAACAGGACAATGATCCGAAGCACTCATCCAAGTCCACTAGAGCATGGTTGAACATGAAAGGCTGGAACATTCTAGAGTGGCCATCGCAATCACCAGACTTAAATCCAATTGAGAACCTCTGGTGGGACCTAAAGAAGGCAGTTGCAGTGCGCAAGCCTAAGAATGTGACTGAACTGGAGGCTTTTGCCCATGAAGAATGGGCTAAGATACCCATAGGTCGCTGCAAGACACTTGTGTCAAGCTATGCTTCACGCTTGAAAGCTGTCATAACTGGAAAAGGATGTTGTACTAAGTACTAAAAAATAATGTCACTAGGGGGTTGAATAAAACTGATAATGATGTGAGCACAGTAAAGACATTTGTGGTTATTCCATCATAAATATTATGTTATGTTTGTCTAATTTATAAGTGCCTCTTTGATATAATTGTAAATAAGATGACTGAAATGATCAAAATCAATGTCAAACTGGCCAAAACACATTATTTCAGTGGGGGTTGAATAAATTTGATCACAACTGTATATATATATATACCTGTCACGGTAAGGAGCTTTCCCAGGGCAGACTGCCCTGGTTCTCGCCGTGCTACACACACACACACAAAACACAAAATATATATATATATATATATATATATATATATATATATATATATATATATATATATATATATATATATATATATATATATATATATATATACACACAAAGGAATACATTACAATATAACTGCATACAGTGCATTCATCCCTTCTGAGTTGCGGTCAAACGGTACTCTGTCCAGTTGCTTCATCTGCATTCTGTTGCTTTTTGGGACACGATCAGTGATGGAAAGGCTGATACTGTTGATACAGTTGACATGGTCATCAATGATTTTCTGCTGTATTTCACACAGTGTGATTGCATTGTTCTGATGGTCTGTGTCAACAAAGAGGGTCTCTTGGTGTGGCTTCAACATAGACGTCCTCCCCCCAATGTCTTGCGATTCTACAAAAGAACATGCCATTACAAAATATTACATACAGCACTGAGCCTACAAATATTTTAGGAAAATCATCTAAAGAAACACCTTTTTACAGATCTGTATTTAGTCATACTGTAAACATATACGAAATGAATAAAGCAATTACCTGGTCTCCTCTATGAATGTTCGGACTATGGTGGACACGGTGAATCTACTCAGGTTGGGCTGAACTCTTAGTCCTACTTCCCCCATAGTCAATCCATGGACAAGAACATGGTCAATGATGGTTGCCCATAATTCAACTGAAATTATCATTCTTCATCTCGTCCCTCCTCTTCCACCCTTACTCTACCTCTCTGGCTGTTTCTATCCATAGTGAAACTTTTACAACCAGGCCTCGTTGTATTGGCTTATATTGATTTCTTCACATCATTTATCATATGTGTGATCAGTTTCGAGTGGCTGTGTTTAAGTTGTAAGACCAGTGCTTTGAGTTTCACTTTTGCTACCTGTGCTTACAATTATGCAACCCACGTGCATCACAGTGCAGTATGTGTTTTAGTTTGTGAAAATATGTTTGCAAACTGTGTCTTAACAGGTGAAAAGTGATTAAGGTTCTGCCAAAAGGGTGAACCTGTTGTGACTAACTAGGTCAGGGGTGTCAAACTCATTTTTACCGCGGGCCACATCAGTATAATCGTTACCCACAGAGGGCCATATGCAGTGTTGCGAATAACGCAGTTTAAAATAACGGCGTTAGGTAACGGCGTCATTTTGTCAGTAACGGGATAATATAATTACTTTCGTTACAACGCCGTTGACGTTACTGGTCATTAAAAGCAGTGCGTTACTATATATTGATATACTAACAGTAATCCGAGCGGACCGTTGCCCAGGCTAGTGAGGAGTAACAGATCTCGATAGGTCACAGTTCTCGGTGTAACACCTGTTTAACTTAACAACTCAGTAAGCGATTGGCTAAGGCAGCATAATGGTAGCCAATCAGAGCTAGTGTTTTTACACGCAGAAATGGCGAGTCAGGAGCATGCCGAAGAAAAATTAGCATTTTCAAGGTGGTGATATAAACATTATTTAAGAAAATACTTGAAGTTCCTGAATGTCTACCAGACTGGGTATTTGATTTATTTAATTAAGAATAGTGTCACGTTGTGGGGGGGCCCCCTACCGGTCGCCGAATAAATAAATATCAAAAGTTAAACACCTTTCTGATCTACTCATTTCAACTGACTGAAAACTGCTTTTTCAAAAAAACTTTTTTTATAACTTTTATAAAAAGTTATAAGCCAAAAATTCATTGGCTTATAACTTTTTTTTTTTACTGTAACGCAAATAGTTACTTTCCCTGATAACGAGTTACTTTTATTATAGAGTAATTCAGTTACTAACTAAGTTACTTTTTTGAACAAGTAGTGAGTAACTATAACTAATTACTTTTTTAAAGTAACGTTCCCAACACTGGCCATATGTAACTTATAAATGTAACTACTCCGTAATGCTAAATACCTCTGATTTTATTACTTATTCAAGTTACAAATATTACAGATATATTTGTGTAAATGTAAAAAAAATGTTTGCTATTATAACATAAATCCTATTAGGTTATGAAACCTACATTACTCCATCAATCAACGATCAAACTATCCAAGTGAATAAAGAAAATTGATCAAATATATCACATTTACTTTGATCAAAACTTGAAATATCAAATAACGATTGTGAAAATAGCGATTGTGCTTCAAAAACTATAACTATAGTTAACTCATCCATTACAATAGGTCACATGCCCAAATCATGTAAATTAGCAGTTATTAAACCTCTGATCAAGAAACCAAATCTTGATCCTACTGTACTATCTAATTATAGACCCATTTCAAACACATCATTTATATCTAAGATCATAGAAAATGCTGTTGCCCAGCAATTATGCCTATATCTGCATAGGCATCACATATTTGAAAAGTTCCAATCTGGTTTTAGGCCCCATCACAGTACTGAAACAGCATTAGTTAAAGTAACAAATGACCTCCTCCTTGCTTCAGATCAAGGCTATGTATCGCTGTTAGTGCTTCTTGATCTTAGTGCAGCTTTCGACACAATTGATCATAGGATCTTGCTAGAAAGGTTAGAACACTGGGTTGGAGTCTCTGGCACAGCCCTTTCATGGTTTCATTCTTACTTAACAAATTGCTATCAGTTTGTAGAGCTCAATAATATTCCATCCAAACGTACAAAAGTTAAATATGGGGTCCCGCAAGGCTCCATTCTAGGACCACTATTATTTACATTACATATGCTACCATTGGGCACAGTTATAAACAAACATGGTGTCAATTTTCACTGCTATGCAGATGACACTCAACTTTACATATCAGCCAAACCTGATGACAAACTCAGTTTAAGAAAAATTGAGGCCTGTGTAAGAGACATTAAATGCTGGATGTCTCTAAACTTCCTCCAACTTAATGAGGACAAAATAGAAGTTCTCCTTTTTCCTTGCCACTGTCGCCTTTGGCTTGCTCACTGGGGGCTAGGACTCGGCACTTGTAAAGCTGCTTTGTGACAACAACTGTTGTAAAAAGCGCTATATAAATAAAATTTGATTGATTGATTGATTGAAAAACGCTCACTCTGAAAAAGACTGAAGCGCGGCGATTTCTTTAGCCACAACAAAGCAGCTTTTACTGACATTTCGTTTGTGAACACATTCTGTTGTGTACTTAGCTCCATGTTTGGTCGCAAAATGCCGACGTATATTCTAGTCTACTCTTTGACAACCGCCACCACTTCATACCCGTTTTTCTCCTTGAAGCGCAAACATCGTATCCCCATCTTTCTTGAAACACCCTTCTATCTGCATCAATGTTTCTCTTCCTGGACATTTTGGGATCATTATTTGTATTTCTCAAATACACTTATTGGGAAAATCGCATCGATATGGAAACACTGCAGTGTCGAGATGCCGTCACTTCATGGGTAACATAATTGTGGGAAATGTAGTTTTTGCTAACTTTTACTTCTCTTTTTTTGGACAATTTGGCTTTTTAAGCCCTCGCGGGCCACATAAAATGATGCGGCGGGCCACATTTGGCCCGCGGGCCTTGAGTTTGACACCTATGAACTAGGTGAAATGTGCTTGTGTTTTTGCCAAATGGGTGGCAATTTCAATAAATGGGTTTAGGACATCAAGAATTTGGTTCAGAAAACAGAGTTTTGTGTTTCAGCAATTGTGAAAAACTGTAATTCATATACTAGAATAATCCAACAACTAGAACTTCATAGTGATTGATTTCACAGATTTCATAGTGCACTGAATCCAGGGTTGCCAACTCTTACGCATTGAGCGTCAGACACACGCATTTGATCGTCTTCACACGCTCTCACGCCACACTTCCGATATCTCATGCCGAAAAAAAAAAAATCTAGTTTATTTACCTCTGATCCACATCTATGATTCAATGAGTTACTAGTTCGCTCTGGCGCCAACCACTGGCGATCGATCGATCGCGATATAATACTTAATTTGTGTCCATTTTACACCCCCCCCCCCCGTCAACAACATACGTTCGCCATCCCCCCCGTCAACAATTTACACTCGCCACCTGCTCCAGGTTCAAATCTCACTCCAAGTGTCTTGAAAAGTTGGCAACCCTGCTGAATCAATTATCATTGAATTGTACTGTCAGAGCATAATACTCCTAATTGTTACTAAATAGCTTGTGCATATAAAAGAGACAGAGAGAAACACATGGATATGGGAATGCTTTACAAACCTGCTCATAGAACTCATTAACGATGCCTTCTGTCCACTGGAGATGAAGGTCTTTGTGCTTCAGGGGCCCGTTAATGTCAGCCAGCTTAATGCACATCTGGCAGACCAGGAGCCGGTCATTCTCATTGGACCAGTCGATACCTGAGCAACCATCATGCCCCACCTGTATCAACATGATACCTGTATCAAAACTGTATCATCTGTACCAAACGTCTGAGCTTACTTTGAATACTTCCTTTAGGACTGCCCATAGTAGGAAGGGAAGAGGTCACCTTAGCATTGAACTCAGCCAAAAAGTCAAAGTGCTTCTTCAGGTCTGTGGCCAAAATGGCCTCAATGACCAAAAATCGAAAGCGTTTGAACTCCACATGGTTCAAGTGGACGAGGAAGTTGTACTCCGGCCGGGACATGAAGAGGTTCCATGCAGAAGCAGCGTGATGATTTTCCAGGACCGAGCGGTCATTGTACAGCAGGGCCTACATAAAGCAGAAACGCCAGCATAGTCTACAATGCAGCTTGTATGTGAACACAAACATCTGTGAACATGCAGAACAAGGATCCCAGTGGCTTCTACTTACTCACAGACCCCCAGTAATATTATCAGTACTAAATGTGTTCCAGAACAACCAGGTCTTTAAAAAACATGTTTCTCGATGGATATTATTGAGACTGTACGCAAAAAAACATGCACATCGATGGATGCTTTGAGCCTGCATGTAAGAACCTGCACACTTCATGGTAAATGTCCAGAACTCCATAGAGGTATAAATGTAGATTGTACCAACCCTAACCATAACCCTAACTCTAAAGCCCAACTCTAACCATTTACATTACATTTACATTTACGGCATTTAGCAGACGCTCTTATCCAGAGCGACTTACAAAGTGCTTTGCTTCTGATCACAGAATACATCCTAGGTAATAGTACAGATAGGCCAGAATTCAAGACACCATTGAGTCGGACTACTTCTAAACTACAGGAGTCAATATCATTACCTAGTGTTTTGCAAGTTAGACATTTGCCAAGAAGCACAAATAACCATAGACAGACATACAATTTAAGAACAATGGCAAGTGGTATCAGCTGAGTTAGTGCTCTGGTAAGAACTCCACAAACAGGTGAGTCTTCAGTCTACGCTTGAAGATAGCAATAGACTCTGCAGTCCTAGCAACTAATGGAAGATCGTTCCACCATCTTGGAGCCAGGATGGAGAATAGTCTAGAGCTTTGTCTTCCATGAGACTTTAAGCATGGAGTTTCAAGTCGAGCCAAGCTTGACCCTAAACGCAACCCTTACCCAAACCATAATAACTATCCCCTTATGTATGTATACAGCACTTTTTTCCTAAAGCCTTTAACTTTTCTATAAACTTGTGTCAAACATTACAAAAGCCATGAAATAATTTTGTCCTAAAATACCACAGCAATATAATATACAATATTGCCAAAAGTATTCTCTCACCTTCCTTGACTCACAGATGTGATTAGGTGGCCTACCACTTCGTGGCTGAGTTGCTATCATTCCCAAACACTTCCATTTTCTTATAATACAGTTGACAGTTGACTGGAATATTTAGAAGCGAGGAAATTTTAAGACTGGATTTGTTGCACAGGTGGCAACTAGGCCTGTGTTGAAAAAATTGATTTTCCGATTCAGAATCGATTCGCATATGATGATCTTATTATCGATTCGTACGTCCAAAGATCGATTTTTTAGTGAACTTTTACCCCCGCCTCGTCACTGAATTCACGCAGGCGTGCTCGGTCTAACTAACTGTAAAACGACTTGGCGTCGGACAGTGCCAGTAACGACGATAGTCAAATCGGAAATCTAAAAACAGAAGGACAGTTTATCCAGTGTCAGTGACTATTTACAGTCCGTGTCACTGACCGTTTACCCAGTGTTTTTACAGTTAAAAAAAAGTTTAAAATGTTCTTGTAACGTTGGGCGCAATGCGATGGACGAGACAGAATCCTTTGCACTTTCCAAATCGTTACGTTTATTACATTTACCGAAGCGCAGACAGCGCACATAAAACACGTTTACATAGAACATGTGTGACTCAAACAACGACGAGCACAGGACGCTGTGCGAGCGCAAATTAAATAGACAAACCACATCAACCCCACGTGATTACGAGACGAACCACAGGTGAGGACTATCACAAGACACACCCACGGAGATACACCGACGTAGACGATTAGACGCAGACGACGTTAACACGCCCAAAACGGAGGGGTCGGGGACCGTAACGTGAGAGTTCTGTTCTTATATTCTCACTTTAAAGAAAAATACACGTTTACATTTTATACTTTCAGTTTATTAAGTGTGAGCACTTTTAAAATAAAAATGCATTTGGTAGCAACAGCTTTTGGGTGAATTCTTAATTATTTCAATCATAATAATAATGCACTGGTTAGTGTCCCAGTAGGAGCCCACTGTTGCAGATATAGACACCTCAAAGATGTCCTCTGTTTATTGTCCTGGATTACCTTTCTTGAAGGTAGATTTATGATGACCCTTTTCACCAGTCTTCCAGCCATCAGTAACAACCAACTACCAGTAACTACTTGCTGATTAATATCGATATAATACTAGTTTTAACATGTTGCTTCTGTACACAGTCAGGAAACAGCTCAAATACATTTTTAATAACACTAAACCCTGAATTGGATCGAATCGGATTGAATCGATTAAATCGGATTAAATCGAAAAAAATCGATTCTTAATCTTCAGAATCGGAATCGGATCGATTCTTGGAATTTGAATCAATACCCAGCCCTAGTGGCAACCTATCACAGTTCCATGCTGGAATTCACTGAGCTCCTGAGAGCGACCCATTCTTTCACAAATGTTTGTAAAAACAGTCTGCATGCCTACGTGCTAATTTTACACACCTGTGGCCATGAAAGTGATTGGAACACCTGATTCTGATCATTTGGATCGGTGAGTGAATACTTTTGGCATTATAGTGTACCTAAGCAAAATAACTTTGTTGCACACTGTAAAAACCGTCTTTAACAAATCTGTGTGAAATAGTGTACTCATTTTGCTACTCAAAAGGTTGGGAATAATAAGGAATCTCATTATACTCTATCACATATTTTATGATTATATATAATATTCTATCATATAGTCAATCTATTTTAGAATCTGTGTATGATCAGTCATGTCAAAATGTCAAGAGCTCCCCAAATGAGGTGAGATTACTTTGGAATTATTCACAATCAAATAAATGGAGCTACACCTACTTTTTGCCACAACTTAGCTTGTCAATTTAAGAAGAGCCTTCAAACAATTCACTTTTTATAACAGAGGTACAGCTGTAGAAAATATAAGTACTAACACAAAGGCCAATTAACTGAATACATCTGACCAATAATTACAAAGTTCAAACAGCATTTGCTGCATGAAGTTGAAACCACCTTTACAATATGCAGTTTTAAATTTCAAAATTCATGCTATGATGTTCTTTCCAAATGAATGAAGTGAATAATCACAATAATGGTCTACAGCTTGATTCTTTTTTAATTTGTAAAGTCTAGTTACAGGTGTGTGCTGCCACTGTATATGTGATTGTGTTTGACAGAATATAGTTCAATCAGTGGATCACTGTGTGTCCTTCTGCAAGTGTGTTTTCCTTCACACATGTGCCCTACCTGTGGAGCACTGGTGGCTACGAGGAAGGCGTTTGTTCTGCCTGGGTGGTCGTAGTCATGCATGGCAGCGGCTACATACAACGCCATCAGTTCCAGAGCTGGAATGAGCCCTGACAGACAGCCATAGCCCTCCTCTGTCTTTGGGTATGTCTTAGAGAACAAATAACCCATGTGACCATGAGTGATTCCACTGAGAGACTCTACACAAATATGAAGAGAAGAAGGAATGTTATTAACCTTGGAATATATATTTACACACACACACACACACACACACACACACACACAGCCTCATTATCTCAGTCACATAGAGATGAGGGCAAGGCTTTGTGTATTAAGGAGAAAGGCTTGAAAATTGCCATTCAAGAGGCTCTACGGTTGGTAATTATAATTTGTGTTACCAGAGTCAGTGGCTGAGGCAGTGCTGTGGGTCAACACAGGCAAGCCAGGCACCGGCTGTGTGGTCAGATACCAGACCGCATGGAGGACATCTGTTGCATGGATTCTGTTATGATCTGCAGAAGAAAAGAGGATCAAGCACTGACCAAAAACCAATAGGGGGCGCTTCATAGGCAGAGGAAAAAGAGTGACAGGGGTCCTTTTTATGTACATAAACCTATACTCCCCCTGGTGCTGAGTTTACGATATTACTATAACAAAACATAAAGTCAAATTATTTAGCTCTGCTATTCTCACTGATAATAACTATGTCAATATAGGTTTAACAAGAAACAGTTTGTCTTCTTCTGTATTTAAACAGCAGATTTCATGTGAAAACCCGTTATAGACATGTTTCACTTACACGGAATGTCCCTGTAACCACTCTCCAAGGCATGGAAGAAGTTCATAAACTCCCTTACTGGGATCCTGAAGGTCTCGAAAAGGCTGGTATCTTCAAACAGCCTATAAGACACCTGTAGCACAAAATCACCGTCTTACATACCATCCAGAATGATATGACAGGTAAACCGACAAAGCAAACGGTTCTTGATACACAGTGTGTGCACTTTAAGGTTTGGGGGAGTGGGAATCTGTCCTGCTTTCTTCTCCTTCATATCAGTATACAACCTGTATTAAATGCAGGCTTTGGTTCTGACAGGGTTACATATTTTGTATGAAGTCTATTCAACTCACCTGGCTTAGAATACGACTCACCTGTCTTAGAATATGACTCACCTGGCTTAGAGTACACCTCACCTGTCAGAGTATGACTCACCTGGCTTAGAATATGACTCACCTGGCTTAGAATACGACTCATCTGGCTTAGAATACGACTCACCTGTCTTAGAATACGAGTCATCTGGCTTAGAGTACGACTCACCTGGCTTAGAATACGACCACACTTGCCATGTGTTTTTTCCACCAGGCTGAAGATGGGGAAGTTCCAATTGCTAATCTGATTCATAAGAGACTCCAAGCCCTCCATCACCAGTGGCTCTGGGGCCAGGACAGGCTTGTCCTGAAAGGTACATTACTCTGTTCAGGCAACAAATCCCAAAGTAACAACAAGGGTGAAGATAGTTGTACAGTAATACTGTATTAAAGAAGGCTGTTCAGAAACAGTTGAATGGTGAAAGGTCCACAAAAAAACTAATAAGGATCCATTTCTATCTCAAGCCCATTGTGTGCATTACAGCATTAAACTGTTGTGTGTATTACTGAAGACTCTAAATACAAGAAGCTAAGATGAGGGAAGTAAAGACCTCCTTAAACACCCTTCACAAAAAATCTTATACAATACATCACAAATGCTCCATGATACACTATATGTTATAAATATAATTATTATGAAATAGTAATTTACCATTTTCAGAAGACTCACCTCTGTGGACATTAAGCGATGCAGGACCAGGGTCTCTGTTTGGAAAGTCCGACATGATTCCTGTGTGTCACAGGGCTGTGGGTGACCCTCCCCATCTTCCTCATTCTGTGCAAACTCACTGCCATCACTGTGATTGGTCTCATAGGTGCTGTCGTAGTCAGAGGATACCAGTGCTGGATCATCTGATTGGTCAAGACAAAATTATATCACAGAATATCTATAGTGATTGCACACTGCCAACTCTCTGCTCTTTGTAACCCCTTTCTTCTCATTGTTATTCTGGCAATTTTCCACAATTTTCCAAACTACACCAATTACACAATTTTAAAGTTACACCTACCAAATATGCTGCATGGATGGCCCATGAGTTCCCTACTCACCCATATGAATTACAATTGAATTTATGATGTTTTTCTTCATAATTCCTGACCTATAGGTCATTGAGAGGAAAGTTCTCTATGAGATGAATTCATGTTGTCTACTGTCATGTATATCTGCCACAATAATCTGCTGTTTTTACTATTAATGAAATTTGGGTAGAACTTTAATAATATAAGGCCATACTACACATCAATTTAAAAATTAAAAAGTGTCGAACACTGCCTGCAATACACTTGATACGGTACTTTGCCCCAGTACCTCAATAGTACAAGTCATGAAAAGGTTGGATTCAAAAATATGATTGAAATTATAAAGATATGAATAAGAAACTTTTTATTTTGAATAATGAAAGAAATGTAGTTTATTGAGTTTCTTTGATTTTGATCATTAGTTTAAAACTGTTGAACATTCATGCGTTATTTGGTATTTATTTAAGCTGCTCTGAATGTGTTATGTGGCCACCCAATCTGTAATCCAAATTTAAAGGTTAGGGTTATGTTTAGGGTTACCGGTAGGTTTTAGGTAGGTTTATCTGTGGTTTAGGGTTATTTATCTATGGGTTGGGGTTAGATTTATATGTCTATGTGCCAGGATTATTTATCTGTTGGTCAGGGTTATGTATATATGGGTTAGACTTATTATCTATGGTTTAGGGTAATTTATTTATGGGTTAGGGTTATTTATCTATGGGTTAGGGCTATTTATGTGTTAAGGTTATTTATCCATGGGTTAGACTTATTTATCTATGGATTAGAGTTATTTATCTATAGGTTAGGGTTATGTATGTATTCTGTTATGAATGTGTTATGTAACTATCTTTAATGTTAAGTATACTGAAAAATCTGTATGAAATATTGTATGAAATATTGTACAAAATTCTGTGGACCTAAACGACTGCGAGGCAGAACATGCTACAATATGATTACTATGAAGTTTACACACTGCTAAAGACTTTTAGATTTAGTAAACTATTTAAGTGATGATTAAAAATTAATAAGTAATAATTAACTTAATATATTAATAGAGATCTATTAATATAGATGCAACATATTACACAGACATCAAATGTAGAATTAATGTAGAATTAATCTCATTACTGGTGGAATAGTCCAGGTCTTATTTCAGCAATCTATAATTTTTCTGAATGAGGATTCCTTACTAAGAATTGTTCATGAAAATAACAAAAACATTTTAATGTGCAACAATACCACAATATTAATGTGTCAGAAAGCCCTGCAACACCACATTATTAATAACATACCTGGAAGTGTTTTGTCACCTTTGACTGTAGTTCCACCCACATGCCACAGTTTACGAAACGCTTGTCCACAGCTACAAGAGAGCACAGAAGATCAGAACACAGACATTTTTAAGACCAAACAAAAAAGCAAAAATAAGTATGACCACTCATATTTTGACAGAAATCTAAGTGATCTGAAAATAAGCTTCAGTCTCTGAATTTGAGTCCAATTTTCTTGAGAAGGAACAATACTCCTTCAGGTCTGTGGGCTTCATGATGCTAGGTGTCATGTCTAGCCCCACTCCCACCTGTCAGTCATGTCTCTGTGTTTGTTTGTCCCCTCCTAGTAATCTGTAGCCCCGCCCCCTAGTAATGAAGATAATGGCTGTGTTCGAAATAGACTACTACATACTGGATACTGCATACTGGACTCAGTATATACTGGATACTGCATACTGGTCCTCGTAGTAGTATGCAGTACAGTTTCCAGTATGCGACAAAAGCAAAGCACACTACGGGGTCACGTGAACGTAGCGTTGCATGATGGGATGCAGTACACCACGAAGATAGCTCTGTTCGCGTACTGGAATATTTTGCGGAAGTAGTAGGTCATCCAGGTATGTTTCGCGTACTGGAAATTTTCATTTTGGTCACATACTGCATACGACATACTGATTTGGGGCTCGATCAGTACGCCAGTAGTATGTAGTAGACTATTTCGAACACAGCCAATGTTCTGTGTACTCAGATCATTTCAGAGTGTATAAGGGTTAACAAGCAGTTTCGGCTATTTCCCATAAAAGTTATTTGTGAACATTGTATTATTCAACAGTCTGCTTCTTACACTACTGAGACAGTATGAACTTTCTCCTGGTCTTACCTGTTACAGAGGATTTGGGTTGTGTCCCAGTGTGTGGTGGTGGAACTGGGGACACTCTGACTGTGGGTTAAGGCTCGGTGTGGAGCTCTTGGTGAAGGACAGTTGACCTGAAGTGCTGCAGAGTCAGAAAGGTCCACTGAAGGGTTAGGGTTAGGGGTCTTAGGGTTAGGGTTAGGGGTTTTAGGGTTAGGGGTCTTAGGGTTAGTTGTGGGGCTGTTGCCTGGAGTTTCCTGGACTGGAGGAGAGTGGCGGAGAAACCAGGGGCAAGACACAGAAGGGAGGGGGGGCAACCTATTGATCACATTAATGCAGTATTATAAATATAACCACACCACACACACAATAGGGTAACCTATTGATCACATTAATGCAGTATTATAAATATAACCTGAACACACACATGCTCTCAATAGGGTAACCTATTGATCAAATCAGGCATGAAAATGGGTCAGGGGTTAAAAAGGTTAGAAGACCTGGGGGGGGGGGGGGGGGGGGGGGGACAGGTGACGGCACGGGAATATGGCGATTACCATTACGTCCTATTTTATGTCACCGTTAACTACACAGGTTGACGCGAACTTAATAGGCCTATCTATCTACCTATTCTACCTATTTTTCACAAGGGCTTGTGTAGCTCTGACAGTGTTCAACACAAGCTGTAGCGAACAGCAGTAACTTTGTTTTAGCGCAAAATATGAAAACGATTGAAACCATTACAAATCCAATTAAATCCCCTGGGAAATGTATGATCTGGTAAATGTAGTGGTAAATGTACGCTCTTCTGCCTTGTCCCCGGCGTAGATAGCACTGGGTCCTGCTTCTTGTCCCATTTAGCAATAAATTAATAACATGAATGAAGAACGTTTGTATAAACGCAATTTGACCTCTATGATTGGTTCTGGGCGGAAATTGCTGGCCACTGCGTCATTGAAATTGCCAATTTCAGAAGTGCTCTGTTTGCTTATTAAGTCAATATGATAATTTATATATATATTAGGGGTGGGACGCGATTAAAAAAATTAATCAAATTAATTATAAGCTTTGTAATTAATTAATCGAAATTAATCGCATTTTAATCGCATTTCAATATTTAACATGAGAAATATTAATTTAAGTTTGAATTGTCACGGTGGGGAGGTCGGGTCGGCACCAGAGGGCGCGTGTGCCCGTTCGTGTTCACACACAACGCACGCCCCAGATCACTACACCACTCCCACGGTCCAATTCCCCTGAGTACTAACACCTGATCACGATTATGTTGTGCTCCCTTTTATTCCCACAGGTCGTCTGGTCCAGTGCTGCACATTGCCCCGCTGGCTGTACCAAGCTGGACCTCGCTTCATCTGCTTCCTTAAAACGTGCACTACATTGTGCTTTGAGTGATACTTACGCTGTCTGTAGACAGTGCTATTTTTTTTGTCTCGTTTGTAGTTGCTATGGATAATAAACTTCCTCAGTTGCAACCCTCGCCTCCGGCCGCCTCTGTCCCCGCGTCTCAGACGTCACAGAATGTGCAGCCTGGAGCGACCGGAGGCGAGGAACTGTCTCCTCTGGCGATACTTGCTCTCCAAGGGCGAACCTTGGGGAAGCAACAGCAGGAGCTCCAGGAGCTCCGAGCTATGCTGTCTACGGTAACGACCTGCCTACAGAGTCTGTCGGTGCAGGTGCCAGCAGCTAGGGCTACGCCAGCCAGAACCCCCATCGCACCTCCGGAGCCTTACGGAGGGGATCCCGAGCGATGTGAGGGGTTTTTAGTTCAGTGCCAGCTGTACTTCGCCAGCTACCCCCAGTTCGGGGACCAGGGGAAGGTGGCATTCTTAGTTTCCCATCAACGCACTGAGTGACAACGCACTGGACTGGGGCGCTGCCCAGCTGACGGGAGAACCGCCCTGGGTTCAACCACCCAGGCCGAGGGAGAGCGTGTGGTCAGAGCCTGCTGCAGCTGCGACAGGGAGTCCGCAGCGCAGCAGAGCATGCCTTAGACTTCCGCATCCTCGCCGCGAGGACTGGGTGGAACGACGCCGCCTTGACCGACGTGTTCTTGGCCGGACTGAGACCCGACTTGAGAGCTGAGCTGTCCTGTCGCCCTGAGGAGCTGGACTTTAACTAGGTGGTGCGCCTAGCCACTACATTCGACAGGCTGCTCCAGGAGAGGAGAGGCGGAGCCTCGGCATAGATTACCGGGGGCTCAATTCCCTCTTGGTAAACTTCACCTACCCACTGCCTTTAGTGCCTTCGGTGCTGGAGCAGTTGAGGTCGGCGAGGATTTTTACCAAATTGAATCTACGCAGCGCCTATAACCTCATCCGCGCTCGCACAGGGGATGAGTGGAAGACAGCGTTTAGTACCACTACCGGGCACTACGAGTACCGCGTCTTGCCGTATGGCTTGGCATCGGCTCTGTCGTTCTTCCAGGCGTTCATTAACGAGGTCCTGAGGGAGTACCTGAAAAGATGTGTTGTTGCCTACATAGACGACATTTTGATCTATTCACCAACCCCGGACCAACACGTGCATGATGTGCGAGCTGTCCTGGGCACGCTCCTGCGCAATAACCTGTATTGCAAACTGGAGAAGTGCGAGTTCCATCTCAGTGAGGTGAACTTCCTGGGTTACACCATCAGGCCAGGCTTCGTTCACATGCAGTTAGGGAAGGTGGAGGCGGTCGTGAAATGGAATCAGCCTCACACACGGCGCGAGCTACAGAGATTTCTGGGCTTCGCGAATTCTTATAGGCGTTTCATTCGCGCTTATAGCCAAATTGCGGAGCCTCTCACCGATCTGTTGCGCGGAGGTAGGAACACATTACACTGGAGCGCCGAAGCAGCGGCGGCGTTCGCAAAGCTCAAGAAAGCATTCGTGGAGGCGCCTGTGCTACACCAACCCAATCCCAACCGACACTTTATCGTGGAGGTTGATGCGTCGAACGTCGGTGTAGGCTCCGTACTGTCGCATCGGCTCAAGAAGAACAGCTCACTCACAGGAAACAGGATGAGCCCCTGATCTAATGCACCCTCTGTATTAAGAAACCCTATCTCAAAGACTGACCTTTTTCTTTGTAAATTTGTGTAATTTAGTCATTACTTGGGTAGCACGCATATTCTGAATGAGTCATTTTAATCTAGATTAAATTTCAGTGAGATTAATCTAGATTTAAAAAAATTATCTATGCCCACCCCTAATATATATATATATATATATATATATATATATATATATAGTCTCCCGAATCCCCCCTCCCCCAAAAAAAGTCCTCGGATCTACACGATTCACGTAGGTCACCCTTTTCAACTTCAAAATGGCGAATTTCGCAGAAAGGTGACAGATTTTCATGCCTGTCAAATGTATCCAGTAATATAATTATAAGCATCACACACACACACACACACATACATACACATGCACGCATACACACACACACACACATTTACCTCGTCTGCCTTTGTTGTAGAGGTAGTTGTGGGTGGCAGAGGAGGCAGAAATGACCCTGCTTTTGTAGATAAACACACAACTGTTACTATGAACACAATAAAACTAAACACAAACCACAAAACACAAACAGAAGCAAGAGATGGAGCTAGCAGATATTAACCCTAACCCCAACAGAGATATTAACCCTAAACTTAACCCTAGCACAGATATTAAACCTAACCCTAGCAGAGATATTAACCCTAACCCCAATAGGTTAGTAGCAGAGATATTAACCCTAGCCCTAATATTTTCCAAACTGTACATTTATTGAACTTTTTTAGCCAAAAACCACCATACCTTTCTATTTTTAATACTAATAACTTTAAATGCCATTACATATAATTCTCATGAGCCTTATTCAGATAGGGTTTCATTTGACATTAACAGGATAATGTAATTACTACATACACTACCAGTCAAAACACAGGACACATTTACTCGGTTTATTATGTTCGGCATAAAAAACAATAACATGCCAAACCAATTAAATAAGACATGTTATTATGCACTAATCAACAAATATCGACTATAGATTATAACTTATATAAGATATATTAGATTATTTGATGGTGTCTGGTGCTCTGTTAATGTCACGGTGAGGAGGCCGGGTCGCCACCAGAGGGCGTGTGCATCCACACACACACCCACACTGCGCACTCCCCCTAGCACTAAGCCACTCCCTAGATCTCAATCACCGCACTACTGACACCTGTGCCTTATTATGTGTTCTGCCTTTGTAAGCCCACAGGTCGCGTTGTCCAGTGCTGCACATTCATCTGAGAGAGCGACGCATCACTGGACTCGCTATCAGTTCGTTGTGTGTTAAGAAGCATTCTAAGCTGGTGCTCCTATTTCTACTAGAGCCCTTTATTGGTTGTTTTGGTTGTCAGAGATGGATAATAAAGAACACAACGTGCAACCTCCGCCTCCGGCTGCCTCTATCCCCGCGTTACAGTTAACCACTCTCATGAAGCAGCATGATGCTTCTCCAACAGTCCTGAAGACATTCACACATGCAGAGACCTTGTAGAGTGAGGAACTACAGTTCTGAAATAAAACTGTATGTTGAGTGTACATTTAAAATAGTGTCTGCGTGTGTAATATTTCAAATACGACATCTTTCCCAAATTAGTCTTATAAACAAATTTAAGCATAATCCATTAGATATAAATGATATCATGGACTTGAAATAAGACATTTGTAAGCCAACGTCAGGGTTGTCCTTAAAATTTGCATTGTAGTTCATAGATGTTATTGTATAGTTTGCCCTAAAATTAATAACCAAATAATAACCATAGAGCTCCTAACCTTAACCCTAGAGTGCCTAGATTTATTTGTTTCTGCTTAACAAGATATCCACAAATACCATCTTCTATTATAGTCTGGATCTGTTTTACGTTTTCATTTTATTTAGTGATGTTCTCAGCCTCTTGTGTGTTAGGACAGCAAAGCATTTTCATTAATGGTTTTTGGTTGGCATTTTCATGAATGGTTTTGTACAGCTACTGAATGTGTCTGTAAGGTCACTGAGAGGTCATTGTGAGGTCACTGACATTTATAAGGGCGTACTCACACTAGGGTCTGTGATCCGGGCCTGGGCACGGTTCCCTGCCGAAGCACGGTTCGTTTGACTAGTGTGATCGCTCCGAACCGTGCCCGGGCCCGGCCCAGTTAACCGTGGTTAACCCAGGCCCGCTTGAAGAGGTCGGCCAGGGCACGATTCGAGTGGACTCGGGCACGGTTCGCTTCTAGTGTGATCGCTATCCGTGCCCGGGCCTGCTTGGTGCCTCATGCGATTGGTTCATTTTGCTGGAACTCAAACATGACATCAGTGATGCAACGCTCACGTTAAACAGTCATGGCGGCAAATGACAAATGATCGATAAATCTGTGCTTGCACCGTGTTTCTGCACTCCCAAAACGACTCCAAAAATACAATAAAAAGAGAATTGGGAACTCCATAGTTTTGTGCGAGCGCGCTTTTTTCCAAATAAAGTGGCGTTGTGATGACATAAGCGTGCTCGGGCCGGCTTGATGAAGCCAGTGTGAGTGCAGGCCGGAGGGGGAGTGGGGAGGGGGGATAAGCGGGCCCCAGCACGGAACGAGCAAACCGTGCCTAGTGTGAGTACGCCCTAAGACTTACTGTATTTTCTTTCTTCAACAGAAATGAATCATTATGGTAAAAGAGTAGAACTGTTATGCATTACATTGTAACACTGGTGATGTACTATAAAGAAATCTTTATAAATAGTTTTAAGGTTAACCTAACCTTAACCAAAGTTGCATTAGTTCTGTTACCAATACCTTAACTGCAGATGGGTTCAGCATCATTGGAGTTACTTCCACACGGGTGAATTTAGTGTGTTTGGTAGGGAGAAACTTCTACTCTTCTATTCTCTCCAGTGAAAATATCATAGGCTATTACAAAGCATGTCACATGATAAGGGACTATGTGCAGTATGTGTGGTACCTG
The DNA here is from genome assembly GCF_052324685.1 of Brachyhypopomus gauderio. Lineage (NCBI taxonomy): Eukaryota > Metazoa > Chordata > Actinopteri > Gymnotiformes > Hypopomidae > Brachyhypopomus > Brachyhypopomus gauderio. Next base: position 10,715,107 of record NC_135215.1, on the reverse strand, counting down.
CTGGAGGAAGAGTCATGGGCAGATTTGATGTTGGGACTGTGGTCTCGCCTAACTGGGCCTGGCTCAATGGTGGGGAGACCTGTGGCAGATGTGGTAGTTGTCCACGAAGACGAGACACGCCGAAGAAGCCCAGGAGGTAAACTCCGACGCACACGCTGCTGTAGGAGAACTTGGTCAGTCATTCAGTTACAGGCAAGATTTAACCAATTGGAAAAGCAAAAATGCCTTACGACAGCTGAGTTTTGCCTGAAATTCAGAATTTATAAGCCCTGAAAAAATAATTGAACATTGAACACATTGTTATTTGCTTTAACATACTGATAAAAAATTATCTCCATTTAAGATGTTTAAACACTGGTCTCCTGTAGCCCATGCCATACACAGAGATAGAATAGAGATTATTAATTGAGCTGTATTAACATATTTATTATTCTGTTTTACTCTGTATTATTCTGTATTACTCTATTACACTCTGTTGTACTCCGTATTACTCTTTTACTCTGTAATACTCTGTATTACCCAATGGGGAACCGTCAGGGCCCTCTGCGAGTGTAAAGTGGAGACAAATTTAGTATTATATCGCGATCGATTCTTAGTGTTGACTTGTAACTCCCAACTCAAAAGTAGCCCAAAAAACCGCACCCCACGACCCCAGAATTTTTACCCGCGGCTGGACTTTCAAACAAGCCCAATTTGGCGTGAAAAACGCGAACCTGGCAACTATGGATATTAGTAATAGAAAAGCACGAAGGCACAGACATTAGTAATAGAGCAGTATGGAGGCACATACATTAGTAATAGAGCAGCACAGAAACAGGAACTTTAATGATAAAGGTGTAGAGGTGCAGACATTAGTAATAGAGCAACACTCTATAACAGAGATACAGGAAGCCAGTGTGTAACAAATCTAAGAATTTGTGTTTAGAGCTAGCATGTTAATGCTGTGGCACTGTGAATATTTCCATCTTTCTGTCTAATATATAAATACAATTTCAGGTACTATGGAAAGGACATGTTTATGTCTGGCTCTGATTTGTAATGTCCTAAGAGGAAGTGAACAGCCCACACAGGAATAGAGTAGTTTGTACCCTGGTGGGAAACAGACACTGCTTCTGACCAAACTCCATTTATGATCACACTTATGATTAAACTGTAAATATTTCTGCACTTATGTAATTATTTATCATAATTTAGTATTTATGAAAGCAAAACTTTAACTTTGCTAAGTATGTCTGGGTGTACTAAGATTGCTGTGTAAGACTATAAAGCACTATAAAGTATGGACTGCTACTAGTTGGGCGGCCCAATGGAAGATGGGTTCCCCTTTGAGTCTTGATGCTCCCAAGGTTTCTTCCTAATCTTCACCTAAGACGTTCTCTGTTATTGCTACCCATATTATTTCATTAGGGATATGAACCCACGCATTTGTAAGGCTGCTTTGTAGAGGTGTGCCAAAAAATCGATTCATATATCAAAAATCGATTCTCATTTACTACGATTCAGAATCGTATTAGAGAAGGGTGGACCCAAGTGCCGGCTCGCAAGAGCAAGACGTTTCACACGTCACATGTATTAGCGAGAGGGAAACGCGCACAGCGACCCAGAACGAACAAACAAAACAACACGGAAGACTCATCGCGCAAGAGAATAGAAAGCAAAACCGTGAGGGCACGGAGTGAATATAAACAAAAAACCAATGCGGAAAATACAACGCGTGAAAAATAACACTCAACCGTAGTGAGACGGTAGGAAGAAACAAAACAACAACAGTAACTAAAAAACAGCGCGGATAAATGCAACGCGAAAACGAAACCAAGGACACCAGCAGAAGTAACTGGCAAAAAACGCTGCAGCAAAATAAAACCCTTCCCAAAAATAAAGGCAAAATGGATAGGAAGACATACAGGATTGGGAAAACTTGAGATGGGTCAGAAAGCGACGCATGAGATACCCGAATAAGTAAAGAGAAAGCATAACAGAGGGAGGTGGCGAGACACCATTAAACGATAAGCAATCACAGAGAATGCAGAGACTGGCTGAGAACGTACGGTTACGTCGGTTTAGTCTGGGACTGACTCTGGTGCCCCTAGCGACGGCTGGGGGAACTGCATCCGAGCCAGCCCTGACCAAGTATGTCTCGCTGCAGCCTGCAGGAAGGCGGAGTTGGACATCCAACCCCGCCCACATCCAATTCCACCCTCGAATGCGCTCTCGTGCGACAACCCACTACTTCTTCATTCGAGAATAACTGTGTGGCACTTGAAAATATGCATAATAACTCACAAGTGTTCAAGAGGCACGTTGTTGCGCTTAATTTACACATACCTCGTTTACTTTGTGTATCGTTCCACGTATGTTATTCATTATTTTTATTTATTGGATGGCAAACGTAAAATGTTGACGGGGAGGGGGGGGGTGTAAAATGGACACAAATTTAGTGTTATATCGCGATCGATCGATCGCCGGTGGTTGGCGCCAGAGCGAACTAGTAACTCATTGAATCATAGATGTAGATCAGAGGTAAATAAACTAGATTTTTTTCGGCGTGAGAAATCGGAAGTGTGGCGTGAGAGCGTGTGAAGACGGTCAAATGCGTGTGTCTCACGCTCAATGCGTGAGAGTTGGCAACTCTGTTACTATAAGTACACAATTAAAATGGTAATGTTTACTGTTTACTGATAATGTTGGTGATAGAGAAGGGGTATGTTGGTAATGTTGGTAATAGAGAAGGGGTGTAATGGTAATGTTGATGTTTAGTGTACTCAAGCAGCCCAGCCCACTTTCGCAAATGGCGACACACCTGAGCAACTCTAGTGATGTGGCAGTGTTGTAGAGACCAAGAGTGGCACGATGAACACTATTCTGACTAATGGCTAAGCACATTATGATGTTGCCACCACGCACCCCAGGGACACTGACGACGGCTCAGTGTCTTATCATGTGCCTTTCCCTGTGCCTTGTTTTAGTAAAGTTGTAAAGGAACTTTACAACCACTGCTGCTACATTAATATTTATTTTATTGCTGTACCTTTGGGTAAGAGAGTAATGTAATTTAAATCATTTGTATGTCCTGTACATATTCATAACTAACAATTAAACTATTCAAGAAAAATCTAAAAATATTGTACTAAGACTTAAAATATTCATGTGGGATAATAAAGAAAAACATACATTTTGGTCAATAACATGTGAGTGTTTTTCTTGGCATCTGTTAAACTAAAATCTGGAAGTTCTGGAAGTTCTGTTTACTGGGAGCAAAAACAGTCCGAGTTTCGAACGTAACATGGGCGTGGCTTCGGACTTGAGAAGAGGGTGGAGTTGGATGTGGGCGGGGTTGGATGTCCAACTCCGCCTTCCTGCAGGCTGCAGCGAGAGGCTTCTCGCCCTGACAGCTCGCAAAATGAAGCTCAAGAATTTTGGTAACAACAAAAACCATTTTATTTTACCAAAGCACTTAATTTTTGTTAATTAAATGTGAAAGACACTTAATTTTCTGTATTTGTCGTTCTGTCATGCAAAGCAGACTGTAGTAGATCATGCAGATTTTATAGACTGAAGCAGACATTTTTATAAATCAAATTGTTTTTTGAATCGAAAATCGTTTTGAATCGAAAATCGATTTTTGAATTGAATTGTGGCCCCCAAAATCGGAATCGAATCGAATCATGAGATAGTAAACGATTCCCACCCCTACTGCTTTGCGACAATATATGTTGCAAAAACACTATATAAATAAATTGGACTTTGAAGTCTAGACCTTCTCAGCAGGACATTTGTGGGTCAGTTCCTACTAACATCTAAGAAAGCATGTTGGTAATAACCATAGGATAGAGAATATCCAGCGCAGTGGGAACTAGTCATAAATGAAAAATAATTTTTTAACTAAGACAATTAATATTTTAATTATTTCAGCCAGTGGTGGAGCTAGACTTTTTTTTCAAGGGGTGGCCAAAGGGTGACCAAGGCTTTATCAGAGGGGTCCATATACAAATGATGAACGAAAGAAAATGCATATTCAGGTTTGCCAAGATCGCTTGGGAAGAGATTTGATCTTGGGCGAGTGTAAAATGGACACAAATTAAGTATTATGTCGCGATCGACCGATCGCCAGTGGTTAAAATGACCATTTCCAGTGGGGTGGCACTAGGGGTGGCACAGGCTCTGTTGGCCTATCAATACACTAGAAATATGTATGCCATCACACTTACACAACTTTATCTTTTTTAACTACATTTCCAACACTTCCAAAATGCACATGCATTGTCTCAAGTATACCATGTATAATGTGTTTAAAATTGTTCCATATTAGTGTCACAGCCCATGCTGGCCCCCCCTGTCAGTAGCGGCAGTATTTCATGTTGTCCTGTTGTTGTGATGTTGTGTTTGTCCCTCAGGTAAGTGGTACCCATTAGGAAACCTTAGGGTGGTTTGTCTGTCTATATTTATCTTGTCTTTGTACTAGGTGACTGGGTTTTCAGTTGGTGCACGTTATTCATTAAATCCTCCTTAAAACCTCACCCTAACTCTGAACCTCACCCTAACTCTAAACTTCAACCTAACTCTAAACCTCACCCTAACTATAAACCTCACCCTAACTCTAGTGTCTCTCTAACCCTGTCCTAAGAAGACCTCAATGCACAGAATACCTCAATGCATAGAAGAGAAGACCCCACTGCACAGAACAGAAAAACCCACTGCACTGTGTAGGGGTTTCACCTACTAATCCTTTAAAGTAGATATAATTTGTTTTACCTTAATTATTAATCAGTCTCATTAATTTAGAATCAGTCTCATATTCTAATTATACCAGAACCATAACATTTAGTTATTAACTAAGGGTAATTAATGGTTTGGTATCTGAAGGATTTAACTATGAATTCTTTGGAGGTTTTGGCAACAACCACTTTTGAATGACATCAACACAGACAATTTGGTGAAAATAAATGATACATTTATTTAAAACTAACTATTCTAAAACAAACGGCATCAACAAGGATCAGTACATTTACAGTGAAGACTGGGTATCTAGTGTGTGTGTGTGTGTGTGTGTGTAAAAAGGGGAGGAGAGTAATGTGTGCACGCGCTTGTGCGCGTGTGAGGAGGCGGGAGTTGTAGTTTCAGTTCTCCTATAGAGAACAAAGCAACTAAAATGGCGCCGACTTTAAACAGTAGAGCAGCGCGACTGTGTTAATTAGCTCAGCTGGTTTATTCCAACGTGGTCAGAACAAAGAGTAATGGAGCTGGCTTAATAACTAAAAATTAATGTGATGTGTCTGAGAATGGGGAAGACTACAAGTTGTCCATTAATCAGATAAATAAAAGATGGTGGCATGCACAGCAAAGAGAACTTTGTATGTACAAATCTTGATGAAGATTATGAAAATAAAGTTAAACACATTCAGAATGTATTAACAGAAAGCTTGGTTAACTCTACAGTTCAAATAACTTTGCCCTTTTATAAACTATGCCCAGCGTTAAGAGTCTCACGTGTTGAGGATTTGGGGTAGTGTCGTCCTCCCTGAATTCTCCTGGAATTAGGAGGGAATTTCCACCGCAGGCTCCTCGTTGATTAAACGACGTCGTCCAGGTGTGCTGGGGAATCGTCCAGGAACGCGAGTCTCGTTCACGGTTTAACAACAGGGAGTTGATCGCCTTTGTTTCAGTCCGTGTGGCCGCGTTAGCAAGCTTGATTGAAGTCGTTCGGTGAATCTGTTGTCGCGGTAACGTTGATCGGTTGCTGGTTAGATTGCACCATAACTCGGGCTCGTTAATTAAGTAATACGACTTTCAGCTGTTTGCCGTTAGTCGTTGCAAAGTTCGCGTGTTCTCAAAGAAAAACCGGAGAGAGAGGAGTGGCGGAGCCTCTCTTTAATAGGTCTAACCTATGTGTCGGTCAAACCAGAGAGAGAGAGATGAATGGCTGTTCAGGGTATTTAAACACCTGAACTGTAGACACACCCTTACTTCCGTCAAAGCAAGCTTGTTCAATATGTTGCCAGTGGTACTGCCACCTGCTGGTTTAGCATGGTACCTACAACTGCACAGAAGACCCCGCTGCACAGGTGCTGCATTCTGAGGGAGGCTAACAGCGAGTTAGCTAGTTATTAAGATAGGGCTTAATAAGATTGGCCAAACGGTGTGAGTGTTACATCTGATATATTATAAACGAATATAAAACTTTATATTTACACGAACCAGATGTGTGAATTTTTCTCATTGCATCTTTTGAGATTTTTATGTTTATTGCACATTTTCATATGATGAATATACAATTTAGGGTTCAGGACTAATGCACACTCAGACACTCAGAAAACTGTTACAACTGGTTAACCCATTGTTGTAGGTCCTTCATTTGGGAAACACTCCCTGATATTGCAGCTGAAATATGGGTCCTGTGCTTTTATTACTCTGGGGTTACATGAAGTATCCAGGTTCCAGGGAGCAGTGCAGGCTGATCAGACTCAGCTTTTTGGACAGCATGTGCTCCACATAATACTACAGCTGGGATTGTGTAGCTGGCCAGAAGGGAATTTATGGTATTTTACTGTTTATGTAAAATGCAGTGATCCTTGTTCATGTAAAATGCAGTGACCCCTGTTCATGTAAAATTGTAAAATGCAGGGACCCCTGTTCATGTAAAATGCAGTGACTCTTGTTCATGTAAAATGCAGTGATCCCTTTTCATATAAAATGCAATGATCCTTGTTCATGTAAAATGCAGTGAGCCCTGTTCTTCTGACAAGGGATCCATGTAAAACTACTAATTAATCCATAATAAATTTTAAATATTAAATCCACTTTGACCCGCATAGATAAAATATTAGATATAATATGATATAATAAATACATAATCAATTTGGATGACATGAAACAACTGATGCATGTTTGAGAGGTAGAATGGAAAAATATGATTAGTAGTATGTTAGTAGAGTAGTATGATTATGGTGGTGCGAATGATTTATCTTGGTACAAATTAGTTGTCCTGGTATGAAAGGGGTATATTAGTATGAATAGGTTATTTTAGTATCAAAGGGTTACTTCTTCTGAGAATATGTCAGGAATTACAGTGCTGAAGCAGTTTCTATAGTTTAAAGCCAAGACAATGAGTGAGTTTTTAAAGCATGCTTTTAGATTCTTAACTGAAATCGGCTGTTATCAAATCGGTCAGCTGGCATATATCAAATCATGTATGTACTGAACACCAGACCTAGAATGGCACTTCCTGCCCCTGGCATCATGGCTAACCCTAGATTTAGGGTCAGAGTTAGTGTAAGAGTTAGGGTTAGAGTTATGTGTTATGGTTAGGGGTTGTGGTTAGGCTTTAACTCTCTCAGTAGTGAGCTGCAGACACTACTGACACCCAAACAGGTTAGGGTTAGGGGTTAAGGTTAGTCTCACCCAAACAGGTCATGATTCTGAATGTGCAAACAGATCTTTGGCTTTCCACAACCATCTGCAAACTGTGTTATGATTACTGGAGCCCAGACCTTTCCTTCCTTTTATCCTGTCTCATTCCAAGATGTCACTGTTGACCCAGCTGCAGAGATGACAGATAAAACAGCACTCGAGGAACCAGACCTGCTCATGTTTGTCTTCACTTCGACTGAGTGGTGTGTTCAGGATCAGGGAGCGGTGTGACCTACATTAGCAGTGGGTTTAATCGAGGGCTTAAACAAACACCTTCCAGTGTTGTCTGCTGACATGCTGTAGCTTGGGTACGAAGCTGGAGGGGCTGTATGCTAGCTGAGGGGTAGTGTTAGGGTTAGGGGTTAGTGTTAGGGTTAAGGTTAGTGTTAAGGTTCAGGGTTAAAGTTAACACCTTTTGTGTGTGTATCAAAGCCTGTGTGTGTATCTGTGTGTGTGTGTGTGTGTGTGTGTGTGTATGTGTGTGTATCTGTGTGTCTGCTCTTGAGAAGGTGCACTAGCAGTAGCATGTGAACACAGAAGAGCAGATCTCTGCACTAAAAGAACGTGTTCCACCAAAATGACTCATTCTTAGCAGAGAATGTTGAAAACATCAATTGTCCAAAAACCAAAACACCACTGTCCATTTCTACTGATATAACACAGTGACTCAAAGCAATTTTCTAATATACAGATACACAGCTCAGGCATTTCAAAATTATCCATTAATAAAACACCAGAATGATCCTACAGCCCTACCTTAGTGATGCCCAGCCTCTCACTTTTCTCAGGAGGGTCCTCAGAGTCAGAGCAGGCATGTCCGTCACTAAAGGCCAGCAGAGGGCTGAGGCGTGGTCTGTTCTGCAGAGGTTGGAATGTGAGCTGGGTGCTGAGCAGGTTACTAACAGCTCGTAATGAGCTGCAAGTGTTTGGGGGCAGTGAGGGGTCGGCTAGGAGGTCGGAGATCAGCCCGTGGGCTTCACCCATCACTGCAATGTCCACCATCACACTGGTGCCGGAGGACTGCAAACAGACGAGACATGTAGAATTTGGATTTTTAATACAGACAAGGATGTGCAGAGAAAAAGGAACAGAGAGAAAAAAAGTGAGGGAATGTGAGCATCCTCAGATCATCACAGGTAATGCTATGTAGGGCTGGTATAATGGATTACTGACACAGACACACAGAGGTTATGCCATGTAAGGTTGATATAATGGATTACTGACCCACAGAGACACACAGACACAAATGTCTAGGGTACTACAGTAGTTAGGGAAACACATGAAGATAAGAAAGGAGTAAAGACCCAATCCTATCACCCAATCTGCTACCACTCAGCCACGCCCCTCCCCTACCACTCAGCCATGCCCCTCCCCTACCACTCAGCCACGCCCCTCCCCTACCACTCAGCCACGCCCCTCCCCTACCACTCAGCCATGCCCCTCCCCTACCACTCAGCCACCCCCACCCCTTCCCTACCACTCAGCCACGCCCCTCCCCTACCACTCAGCCATGCCCCTCCCCTACCACTCAGCCACGCCCCTCCCCTACCACTCAGCCACGCCCCTCCCCTACCACTCAGCCACGCCCCTCCCCTACCACTCAGCCATGCCCCTCCCCTACCACTCAGCCACCCCCCACCCCTTCCCTACCACTCAGACACGCCCCTCCCTTACCACTCAGCCATGCCCCTTTCACTAGTCCTCATTCTGGACAAGTCACTGGGACCAGTCACTCCCTAGAGTAGGTAGTTCAGGAGAGGATGGTGGCAGAACTGCTGGTAATCATGGTCAGTTCCTCTCACCCTCACCAACAGCTCTTGCGCTGTTCTTGAGCGAATCTGAAGGCCATGTGAAGTTTGGATGTCTGTAGTGATTGACTCTGCATGAAGTTGATGAACTCTTCGCACTATTCGCTTCAGCATCCACTGACCCCACTCCATCAGTTTATGTGGCCTACCACTCCAGGGCTAAGTTGCTGTCATTCCCAAACACATGAGGAATTTTAGCTTCTAAAAATTAAGAAACTTGTTGCTGGCATTTTATACTACTATATTTTTGGGAAGGTTTGTGACAAAAAGGACCACTCAATTCAATAGGAATATTCAACCATAACGTTCTGCCCAACTTAGATTGTTTGCTAATTTGCATAATATGCAAAACATACTTTTGCTTACTACTCCATAGGTTTTCATCAGATCACCAAAATCTTGGTGTCAAACTATTCACAAGATATAGAAAGTTGCAATAGCTTTGAGGCGGGGCCTAATTTACTTTTTTTCAAAATATAATTTATCAACTATATCTCGGCAATGCTTTGACCAATCTTTGTGAAACTTGATAGGCTGATAGGGCACATGATTTTGAGATCACAGGTCAAAGCTTGCTAAGATTGTCCAATAGGAGGCGCTATAACTTGGAAAAAACTTCTCATCAACCATGGTCACAACAAGCCAAAACTTTACAAGCCCCATCATAGGGTCAAATGGTATCAGGACACTTGGTGATGATGTTGTCACTGAAAAAACATGGCTGCCATGAGCCAATTTATTGATTTTGGCCATTTGACAGGCTTAACATTGGCCAAGCGAAACGAAACCTGAAGGCTATGCCTATATCAGGACTCTTTGTAAAATCATTTTAAACATTGATATGGGCATAATCTCTAGACTCTGTAGGTCAATAAATATAAAAAAACGTGCCGATTTTTACTTGCAGTTGTGATGATCTATGCAATAAATCATTGCGGCCTTGCCATATATGACCTATATTGCTTTAACTCATAAACCATGCAAATGATATAAATTGAGGTATGCCAAGTTTGGTTCAAATTGGCCTCTCGGGTGCGCTACAGTACCCAAAAATCTCAAAAACTTGCACTGCAACCATGTTATGCAGAATACAGACAAGTATCGTGTATTGTATGATTCAGATCAATGAGCTAAATCGCTGCATGAGGCTATATTATTATTATTAATACTACTACTACTACTAATAATAATACTACTAATAATAAAGTTGTTGCTCTAGCATTGATGGGTACAGCTATACAGTAGGTGAACCTGATAAATTGATTACTCAGAGAAGATAAACACACTGTTCTCAGTGTTACATAAATAGTACTGCCAGATTCCTGTGCCACAGAAGAATGTTTATAAGCACAGCCGTCTGTAAGACTGGACGAGCCTGCTGTACTTCTTAGGTGACCAAACATGGTAGACAAGTCGCCCGGCCTCCCCTCATACAGGAGGCACTTCAGAGCAAAATCCCATCTGGTCAGTATCAAAACAAAACACCAGCACCATGTTGGTGAGGGCACCTGATATTCCTGCGGGGTGTATGAGAGGGTCCACATCTGTCATGTTTTCTTACACACGGGATGTGTAATATCATTGCTAGTTGACCAGATCCTTTGTCTTTTACATTTACATTTACATTTACATTTACGGCATTTAGCAGACGCTCTTATCCAGAGCGACTTACAAAGTGCTTTGCTTCTGATCACAGAATACATCCTAGGAAATAGTACAGATAGGCCAGAATTCAAGTTATCATTGAGTCAGACTACTACTAAACTACAGGAGTCAATATCATTACCTAGTGTTTTGCAAGTTAGGCATTTGCCAAGAAGCACAAATAACCATAGACAGTCATACAATTTAAGAACACGGCAAGTGGTATCAGCTGAGTTAGTGCTCTGGTAAGAACTCAACAAACAGGTGAGTCTTCAGTCTATGCTTGAAGATAGCAATAGACTCTGCAGTCCTAGCAGCTAATGGAAGATCGTTCCACCATCTTGGAGCCAGGACGGAGAATAGTCTGGAGTCTTTTAATGCTGGTCTCTAGTTTACCTCACATATCTTGATTTGTGAGTTAGGGTTAGGATACTGATTACACTTAAACTCAGGCTAGCTGGCTGTCTTTGAATGTCTCCCTCATGCAATCATACTGACACTATCGCTGCAATGAAGCAAATCACTTTATCAGTAAACCACGGGCTGTTCTGGGTGTGCGTCATTAATGTGTAAACTTGTTTAGCAGTGAAACGCTGTTGAAAAGAGCCCCAATACTATAGAGTTTTCTTTAGATCTAAAAAAAAAAGATTGTAGATTTGAAAATAAAAATGTTAAAAACATGTAAATAATATGTTACTATAAGGTTTATAAGGCCTTTAGGAAATTCCACATTCCTTATATGACAGCTCTAAATTAAGGTAATAGCAAAAGCTCTCCTCTCCCTAACCCTAACCCCATATTAAACTGTTTTGTAACTTTTATAAGGTTTATTATAAAAGCATTTTATTGGAGTTGCACAGTGTGCCAGTGCACAAAAAGGTTTGTAACCCCAAACCCTGAACCCTAACCCCCAAAATCTAACTCTAACCCTGGCCCTAGACCCTAGACCCCTGGACACCATGCACGAAGTAGCTCCACAGAATACAGAAAACAATTGTATGGCCTGTTGCTAAGTGATGGCAGGGCAAAGAGCACTGCTAAAGGCTTAATAGTTGCTTAGATTAAAATAGACATAATACCACAATCCACAACCAAAACACAGAGACCCTCATCCCCATGGAGATGATTGGTGAAAATCCCATTACAGTCTGTATCCAGATGCAATGCCTACCCATGTTCTTTCTCCATTTGCAGTCATGTGTCTGTGCCACCTACTCTTTGCCTTGTTCAACACCTTAAATGTTTTAGCACATGGACGGCAAAAGAAGCAAACGACAAGCAGGCCTGCAGGCTGAAGTGAAGCTAGACAAAGCCTCACATTGAACATAATTTTCATGAAGTCACATAACAAAAACAATGATTATTTGCTGTGTTTCCTTTTTACCACTAATGAAATAGAACTGAGATACAATGCACAGACCCCTCCCACCACACAGAAACAGATCCTCCACCCTAAACAGACACAGACCCCTCCCACCACACAGAAACAGATCCTCCACCCTAAACAGACACAGACCCCTCCCACCACACAGAAACAGATCCTCCACCCTAAACAGACACAGACCCCTCCCACCACACAGATACAGATCCTCCACCCTAAACAGACACAGACCCCTCCCACCACACAGAAACAGATCCTCCACCCTAAACAGACACAGACCCCTCCCACCACACAGAAACAGATCCTCCACCCTAAACAGACACAGACCCCTCCCACCACACAGATACAGATCCTCCACCCTAAACAGATACAGACCCCTCCCACCACACAGATACAGATCCTCCACCCTAAACAGACACAGACCCCTCCCACCACACAGAAACAGATCCTCCACCCTAAACAGACACAGACCCCTCCCACCACACAGATACAGATCCTCCACCCTAAACAGACACAGACCCCTCCCACCACACAGATACAGATCCTATACTCCATACACAGATACAGATCAGAGTGCTATTAAAATGGATACAGAGTGCTATTAAAATTGTTAAGTTTGTACAAGGGGGTTGTTACTACAGCAGCCAGGGGGGGCAGTGTTTAGTCAAGACATGAAATTATCCAAAACATGATGAAAAAACACTAAGTATAGTGAAGTACCATCAGAGATAGGAACTACAAAGGAGAGATCTGGATGTAATACACATTTTAAACACTCTCTGTCCTGCTTATACAAAAGGGAAGGCCAAGCTAACTGTGACAATACCATATCACACTCTTCTATGAATGTACACTATACTGCCAAAAGTACTCGCTCAACCCTCCCAATTATTGGAATCAGGTGTTCCAATCACTTGCATTGCCACATGTGTATAAAATTAAGCACCTAGGCATGCAGACTGTTTTTACAACCATTTATGACAGAATGTGTAATGCAGCGTGCGCTGCGGAGAGAGCAAGCGGACACAAACAGTGAGGAGAGCGAGATTTATTTAAGGGAATACCAAACTCACGGTCGTTTAGGCAGGCAGGGGTCGTAACAGGAAGGCAGTCCGTATAAGAAAGGTAAACAGGCATGAGAAACATGGAACAATAACAAAACAAGGCAGGGTAACACAGAACAGGCGAGAGCAAACACCAGAATGAACGAATGAGCAAACTCACAAAATGAACATAATAACCGACAAGGGACTAGGCAAACACAGGGACTATAAATGCACCAAACTAACAAGACACAGGTGGAAACACTGACGACAAGGGAGTGACAGACAGAGGGAAACCATGACAACAGCTAACAAGGCGGTATCCACAGGCAAGGGAAAACACCCATGTGGAACAGGGTACCGGAGTGACAGCTAGAAGAGGGGGGCAGAGCCCTATGTGATAAGAATGGGTCGCTCTCAGGAGCTCAGTGAACAAATCCAGTTGTGAAATTTCCTCGCTCCTATATCCTCCACAGTAAATTGTCAGATGTATTATAAGAAAACTTATAGAGTGGGCTCAGCGGATGCTGAAGCGCATAGTGCAAAGAGGTCGCCAACTTTCTGCAGAGTCAATCACTACAGACATTCAAACTTTATGTGGCCTTCAGATTAGCTCAAGAACATTATGCAGAGAGCTTCATGGAATTGGTTTCCATGGTCGAGCAGCTGCATCCATGCCATGTGTAGAGTTGCAACGGTATGAGATTTTCACGGTATGATAACCGTCTCAGAAAATACCACGGTATCACGGTTATCATGATATCACAGTTTGTTACATATATTATTAAAAGATACACTGACCCTTAAAGAAATTACAACAAAAGTTTATTTTTGTTCAATGAACTATTTATTGTAGAAACCTGGAACTATTATACTAAAAAAAAAGCTGTACACCTGTTTATATAAATACTGCAAAATTAGAAAAACCTAAATCATGGATTTCAGTAGGCCTACAATTATTTAAGTTTAAATTATTTAATATCTGATAAACTGAGCCTGGGTCAGTGTCTGATCAACAACTGTTGTAAACGTCCATTTTACTGCCAAGTTGGAATATAACCAGATACTGCAGAAAGAGAGAATTTATTTCTGACATCATCACAATAGAGATTTCTATTTTAAGGCTTTCACACCGAATCTGGTGTGATATGGTTTTAACATATGAAAAACAGGCACGTCAGAATTTGAAAATGAACGCATGTAAATTAATGGCGTCTTTCACATCCAGTGAAAGCAAGGACCTTAAAAAGGTAGGTTTATACTTTCGCAAGTGACCATAGCGCGATTCCGCCCACCTCGCGCGAACCTGCGTGAACGGCGGAAGTGTTTACACTTGCCGCGTCACATTCTATGCAGTGTTGTCCAAAATGATATGTGGTAGTATAAAGAAACACCCCTTAAAAACAGGGGAAGGAACATTTACCTGACGAATGTTAATGTTTTAATGCTTTGTGTTTCAGGTTTGAAAAGTGCTGGAATTTAGGCTAAAGTACTTGAAAATGAACCCGGCAAACATGACTTTGTTCATTGCACTGAGGTGCGGCGCGCGCAAAGTTACAAAATTCGAGAGGTGCACGACCTCGCGAATCGACAGCGCGTGAGACTCTTGCGCACGAGCGGAGACACCGCGATTGCGTAATTTTCACTGCTTATTTTAGTTTTTTGTTAAAAAAAATTGTTAATTCTGGTGCACTTTCTGCCATTCTCACCGCTGTGTGCTGAGTAGCTGAACCGGAGCTGAGTCGCGCATGCGCGGGTGAGTTTCTCTGCTGACTTGCCGTTTACCGGAAATAAGCAAACGCACACGGTATGATAACCGTGCATTTTAATACCGTAGTATACCGTGAAACCGGTTACCGCTGCAACCCTAGCCATGTGCAATGCAAAGCATTGGATGCAGTGGTGTAAATCACGCCGCCACTGGAGGCGCATTCTCTCTCGCCTCTCTCTCTCTCTCTCTCTCTCTCTCTCTCTCTCTCTCTCTCTCTCTCTCTCTCTCTCTCTCTCTCTCTCCATCTGGCAATCTGATGGACAAGTCTGGGTCTGGCGGTTGCCAGGAGAATGGTACTTGTCTGACTGCATTGTGCCATGTGTAATGTTTGGTGGAGTGGGGTTATGATGTGGGGTTGTTTTTCAGGAGCTGGGAATGGCCCTTTAGTTCCAGTGAAGGGAACTCTGAATGCTTCAGCATGCCAAGTCATTTGGACAATCCATGCTCCCAACTTTGTGGGAACAGTTTGGAGCTGGCCCCTTCCTCTTCCTACATGACTGTGCACCAGTGCAAAAAGCAAGGTCCATAAAGACATGGATGGAGTCTAGTGTGGATGAACTTGGCTGGCCTACACGGTGTCCTGACTTCAACCCGACAGAACACCTTTGGGGTGAGTTAGAGCGGAGACTGAGAGCCAGGTCTTCTCGTCCAATATAAGTATGTGACCTCACAAATGTGTTTCTGGACGAATTGTCAAAAATCCCCAAATAAAACACTCCTAAACCTTTTGGATAGCCTTCCCAGAACAGATAAAGCTGTTCTAGCTGCAAAGGGTGGACCAACGTCATATTGAACGCTATGGATTAGGAATGGGATGTCAATTAAGCTCATATGTGAGTCAAAGAAGCCGAGCAAATACTTTTGGTAATACTGTGTATTTTCTAAAGCGAGCCTGCCAAAGATGTGGCGTTTGTAGTAAGCTAACACACACACACACACACACTAATAACACACATATACACACACACACACACACTAATAACACACACAAGTGCATATGAACACTCACCTGAGACCCACGGCCAGTTCTTCTGTGGTCCCATTCTTGCTGTGGGAGCATCTGTAAAGAAAGAATGAAAGAGAGAGAGAGAGAGAGAGAGAGAGAGAGAGCATTTAGAAAGCATTCAAAAAGTTACAAACATGCAAACAAGAGGAAGCCAAACCAATCCACAGAGTACCAACTGTTAAAATGCACTTTACAGGTGAACTTAATGTGACCTTCTCTAAAATTTTAATGCGCATGTCCAACTGTTCAATGTTTCAGTACCTTTTGCAGAACTTGCTGTTCTCTAACAAGGAGCTTAATAACAAAATTTACCACAGGTGTTTGATCCATGAATCAACCAATACATTTCCTGGTTCAATTAAAACTGATATTTAAAGAGTCCTCCTCATCATGCTGTTCACATTTGAACATCATGAGACCAAGACGACGCACAACAACTGATCAACAGTACCTCACCTTTGTGAGGCGTAAAACAGGATGTTCTCAGAAGTGGCCACTGAACTAAGAGTGTCAGAGTAGCATCAGCAGGTTACAACAGAGATACAGAGAGACTGGAAGAGTCATAGAAAGGTGTAGAGGTGAACGTCCTTTGGGCACAGCAAACATTGATAACTGCTTAATTGTGAACAATGGCCTGCAGAATCAGAAGATGAATGTCCAGGCACATTTAAGGTGAGAGGCACCCAAGTGTCATGTCAGACCATTCAGAACCATTTACATGGTGGTGTTGTTACAGTGGTGGCAGGTGTGTCTAGTCAGTACAGAACTGCACTACACTTTGTGAATGGTCCAGTGACAAACCCATACTACTTGAATAACAAACTTAATCCAGTCATTGTGCCTCTGCATGAACAAAACAGGCGTACTTTGATCTTCATGGACAACAATGCTCCAGCTCATCGAGGTGACATCATTAGGCAATGGCTGCTGGGGAATGGGGTACCTCAAATGGAGTGGCCTGCACTTTCTCCAGACCTGAATCCCATATAAGACCTATTGGATCAACCGAGTCACTGTGTAGAGGCTCGTAACTCTGTGCTGAGGGCTGCACTTCGAGAAGAGTGGGATGCCATGACTCAGCAGATAATGAGTCGACTTATGAACAGCATGAGACGTCGTTGTAAAGCTATAATTCATGTTCAAAGGCACATGACAAGTTATTGAGACATTACATTTTTTTGTTGAGGTATACCCACCATTGCTGGCTTTTGCTTCAATAATTTGATTAAGAAGAGGCAATCACCGTTGCCTCTACCTAAATGTGCTACTTTCATTATATAATATGACTAGCATTTTTACATTTTCCATACATTTCACTGAAAGCTAAAATTCCCTAACTTTTTGTGAGTAGTATACATATACTCAGAGAAAATCTATTTATATTTATATTATATATACAATCAAGTGACATCACCAGCAATATGCATACAACACAATCATGCATACACACACAAACACACAAAGCCAAGCCACTCCACAGTGTAGCAACTCAGAGTCACCTGAGCCTGAGACTGTATTCTCTATCACACAATCTAAAAATACAGTGAACAGCACTGCAAGATGGGACAAGCTAGACACAACAATAAATAAATAAAATACACAACAGAGACAGAGAGCAAAACATGTGACAATAAGAAAAAGAATGAGAGAGAGACAGGCAAGAGAAACAGACAGGCAGAAGCAGCTAGAAACAAACAGAAGGAGAGACAGAAACAGAAGAAAGACAGAAACAGGAGAGAAAATCCATTGACAACAGATGTATGTCTAGGCTCCTTGCTGTTTTCCTCTTTGCTCCATGTCACATGCTGAGAATTCAGACTCACGGTTGGACATGCATAGAATTCAGACACACAGTTGAACACGCTGAGAATTCAGACTCACGGTTGGACATGTCTCTCCAGCAACCAAACAGGACATGATTGGTATGACTTTTTTACATTTAGTTCATGAATTGGCTGCCCAACTGTGAGTCTCAATACTCAGCTTTAAATCACACATCACGACTACATGCAGGACAGCTTATTTTCACCTTCGAAACACCGCTAAGGTCCGAGAGATGCTCTCCATGCATTTATCACATCAAGGCTAGATTATTGTAACACAGTTTTATCTGCTCTCCCAAACAGCTCTATTTCCCACCTACAGTGAGTTCAGAACCCTGCTGCAAGGGTCCTGACCAGCAGGAGAAAGAGGGATTATATTACACCTGCACTCCACTCACTACACTGGTTACCTGTCAGTTTTAGAATAGAGTTTAAGGTTCTTGTAAAGGTATGTTTCTCTGTAGAAAGCACCCTTCTTGTGTTCAGCAATGAGCGGAGGGTCACGGAGGATCACCTGGTACTAATATCCAATTGAGCGTAACACTCAGTGAAGTGTGTGGCAGGGAGCTCCCGGAACAATTGAGGAACAAACAATCTCTTGTAAATAGGAGGAGTTTATTCGCACAGGCAGGCTGTATCTCAAATGTTCAAAGATGAGAGGGCGCTCCTCTCATTTATACATACACAGACCATCCTTGTTCACGCAAGCAGCAGGGTGGGCTCAATATTGCTATTCTAACATAGGTAATAAATCCTACCCTATATGGAAATAACACATTCTTCTCACGCAAGCATATTGTGCAGACTGAGCATAATTCTTCTGTATGTCGCATAGTGGACAGGAAGCACAATACCTGAGAGGAAATGATAAGCCTGTTTTGACATATAAAGACCTTTCACATACAGGGTGAAAGGACCTTTCACATACAATGTGAAAGGTGTGAAATATGGTGACAGGGGTCACAGAGAACATAAGAAAGGACACGATGTTCACAATGTCTTGAGTTAATCATGAGTATAAAAAGACATAATATTCCTTCAATTCCCCTTTTGTGATTAAATGCAATAATATCACAACACTTTAATACATTCTGCAAATGCATAGATAAAAACTGGTCTGCTAGACTTTCAGGAGCAGATGCTTCATCTCATGGGGTCGAGCCTGTGTCAAGGCATCAGCTATAGCCCACATCCTATTCAACAGACACCTGAAAAGACAGGGACCACAGCACAGCAACAGCAAAACGACAATAACAATAGTGATGGTTTTTAAATATCTTCCTTACCTTGCTCCTCTTTACCTCAGTGAATTGATGGTTAGATATGTAAATGTACCATATTTTGTCAATTGTGATTTTTCACCGCTTTGTACCCATCTGTGCAATTAGAATATACACACACACACACTAGTGATTACTAGGGGGCTGTGGTGCACACATGCCCAGAGCGGTGGCCAGCCCTATCCCAGCGCCCGGGGAGCAGTTGGGGTTAGGTGCCTTGCTCAAGGGCACCTCAGTTATGGCCTCAGGCCTGGGAATCAAACCTACGACCCTCCGGTCACAAGACCAGTTCCCTACCACAGGACCATGACTGCCCCTAGGGTTAGATATGTTCCACCCCTAACCCTTACCCTAGGTCTCTCAAGTCTTCAAACAGTAATCTATTGGTGATTCCTAAAAGTCAGTTAAAGATGGGATAGGGTGCTTTTAGACACTATGGCCCAAAGCTCTGGAGACTCGGGATTTCATCCCTGTACAGCTTCAAGAAGAGTCTCAAAACCTTCCTGTTTAGATCTGAATTTAGTTAAGAAACTCTAATGGTTAATTATTTTATTACTTTATCACATTATTTTACTTTATTATATTCTGTCTGTTCTAATTATTTTTAATAGGTTTGCCATCTTATTTACTTTATTAAACTATTTTTCTATTATTTTAATAATTTGTCATTTTATTACCTTATTTTATTATGTTTGTTTCCTTTTTATCTTTGCTTTTTAAATGTTTTTTTTATTTGTGCTTCCCTTTAATGTATTGATTTATTATGTAAAGCATTTTGAGTTGCATGTATGTATGAAAGGTGCAATACAAATAAAGATGATGATTATTATTATTAATTAGGCCATAAATACCAATATCATTAACAGCAATAACACATGCATAAAAAGAGCAGTGACCTATAGAACATAATTTTAGACATTTTATGTAGACCAAATGTTCATTTGTCTACTAAGATGTCCTCTTGGTAGTTAAATGTTTGCAACTTTAGGAAACATTTGATGAAAGGTTCCCAATAATCCCTGATGACTATAATTCAGTGGCTCTAAATACATAATTAGGAGCCTACAGAGGCCCTCAGACCCACAACAGGTTGACTGCAGAGATATTCAGAAGTTGCAAAATACAAGTCCAAGTCAAGTCTCAAAGCAATACCAGAAAACGTTTAGGAACAGGAGATGGAAAACTGTACAGCAGTGGTGGACAAGGTACAGTGAGCTAAAGCACAGATAGTTAAAGCACAGTGAGTTAAAGCACAGATACCCAAGGTAAAACATTACTCCAGTACAAGTAGAAGTCCTCCCTTTAGTCCTTTACTTGAGTAAAAGTACAAAAGTACTGGCCTTCAGATGTACTTAAGTACTGAAAGTAAAGTTATGGCTCTAATATTTAGCACCATGCTCTGCATGTAAAACCTGTCAAAATAAATTTTGTTTTCTAATGTAAAGTGCTATGTTCAGTATGCTATGTTTACTATTTCACATTTTCTTAAAACTTAATAGTTGCTTAGATTAAAATAGACATAATACCACAACCAACAACCAAAACACAGATACAGGTCCTCCACCCTAAACAGATACAGATCCTTCCCCTCAGAATGGTACATATATTATTCTAGTCTAATCATGTCCAGTCTTCTAGTCAAAAGTGTGTTAGGGGGGTGAATGGTGGCAGGACTTGCCAGCAGACTAAACTATTCAGGAAGTCTGGAATGAAAGTTTGGACAGGTCACAAAAATGGATGCCCTAGAGTAGGCAGTTCAGGAGAGGATGGTGGCAGAATGGCTGCTAATCATGGTAAGTTCCTCTCACCCTCTCCATAGCCACATAATCAAATGGCAGAGTGCCTTCTGCTCCTGACTGATGCAGCCACACTGTAGGACTTGTAGGCATACATGTTGATGTTGTACAACTCCACCCTCAGTTTCTTATTGGTTGTAGCTCAACATTCTCATACTATATGATGTGGACTCCACACATCTAGATATTTAGCATGCTAGATTTTTAGAGCTCTGCGAAGTTATATCTGCGAATATCTCTGATTGTCTTAGAACAGTTCACACAGTCCAATTGAGAGCTAATTTTTGAGCCCTAAGTGAATGTAAGTTGGACTCTGACCTGTGATTTTACTGTGACCTCCAAAGCCTGTCAGTAACCACAAAAAAAGGAGTTAAATTATGCAGTGTAAACTCGGCATTGTCGTTATTTTGTTCTCAACAGTAAGACTTTTGCAATTGCAATAGTATGGGATTCACCATAATCACTTGATCCATCCATCCATCCATATACTGATAGGTACTGACATCATATGGCTACCAGTATGGTGCATTAAATATTTCATAAGCAGTCACTGTTTTATCAGTGTCCTTTTTATTTCTGTGACGTGCCGAGGAGGCAGGCACGGTGAACGTAAATCTGGTGCAACATACACTTTTAATGACACAAAACACGAAGCTTCAGCGCGGTAGCGCAAGCACATTAAAGCAACACTCACACAGGCACAAAGCTTTAGACAAAGACGAGCATAAGACATTGCGCGAACGCACATTAAATAGGTGTTGAACACAT
Source organism: Brachyhypopomus gauderio (assembly GCF_052324685.1). Classification (NCBI taxonomy): domain Eukaryota; kingdom Metazoa; phylum Chordata; class Actinopteri; order Gymnotiformes; family Hypopomidae; genus Brachyhypopomus; species Brachyhypopomus gauderio. Next base: position 10,693,380 of record NC_135215.1, on the reverse strand, counting down.
TCCCCAGTGATCACGAGACAAGGCACAGGTGAGACTACGAACACGCTCACAAACAACCCACACCCACGGAACTACAAACATGGACATAACTGCACGCAGACGACATAATGACAAGCCCACAAGGAGGGGTCCGAAGCTGTCACCGTGACAGAACCCCCCACCAGGGGCTCGCTACTCCCGGAGCGTCCTGCGAAGCTGAAAAGCCCTGAACCTACACCAACGGGCAGGTCCAGAGCCGCCGGACTCATGAGCCCCCGAGAGCCGTCTCCCCCCGATGGTGGGAGCCGCCGCGAACAGCTCTAAAACACCCTCCCTGGGGAAAATACATTAAACACGGGCACATTCACAAACACACACACCGGCACACTCAACATAAAGGGCACAAGAGGGAAAATGGGGTTTGGGAGAAACATAGGGACGGACAAACACACAGGTACAGGCAGCCACAAAATCATACTGGCTGCCTGCCAGAGTGCTAGTGGTGGCGCGACCCCTCTGGGGGTCGTAGGCGAGACAGGCGGCGGAGTCCCTCCGGTCCTCGGGATTGAGCTGCTTGGTGCCCCTGAAGATCGCGTCGCCTTTCGAGGCGCTACCGGGGGCCTTGCTCTACGCCGCTCACTGGCTACCTTCCGCAGCACCTCCGCGGGTACCCATAACCCCCACGTCAGGCCGTGGGCTGAGCCAACGCTCACTCGCGCTTCCTGAGACAGCGCTGGTTCACCCATCGAGGTCTCCATCTCCTCTTCCTCCTCGGAGCTGCCCCAACCTAGAGACATCGGCTCCTCTGTCGTGTAGTAGGAACAGTCCATACTGCTCCCCTGCGAGGGGGCACAAGGAACATCCACTCCCTTCTCTGACCGGACCGTCACCTCCGAGTGTCCAAAGGCACTGTCCTCCTCTTCGCTCTCGCTGTTCTGCTCAGAGGGCGTTGGGCCAACGGACGGAGGGGGACTGACGTCATCCTCCTGCTCACCGTAATACTCGGTAGGGGCCGAGTAAATGGATGAAGAGGGGCTGACGTCCTCCTCCTCCTCCCCGTAATACTCGTTAGGGGCCAAGTAAAAGGAAGGAGGAGGGCTGATCTCCTCTTCCTCCGCACCGTGGTGCTCGGTGGGGGTCGAGTGGACGGACGGAATAGGGCTGTCCTCCTCTTCGCCCTCCCTGTAATACACCATCGGCACCGAGCACAACAATGACGGGGGGCTGACCTCCTCCTCTTCCAATGTCCGAGAAGCTGCAGACACGCTGCTCTTGAACTCGTACTCGGGGGGGGGTGTATATAGTCTGTAACTGTTTACATTTGCGGGTTTTTTTTTTTTACAAAGATTTGGAATTTTAAAGGATATGGATTTTATCCTGCACTTGTGTGTTGATGTGCAATAAATATCAAAAGTTAAACACCTTTCTGATCTACTCATTTCAACTGACTGTGAAAAAAAATTCTTATTCATTGGCATATAACCTTTTTTTTTACTGTAATGCAAATAGATACTTTCCCTAGTAACGAGTTACTTTTATTATAGAGTAATTCAGTTACTAACTCAGTTACTTTTTTGAGCAAGTAGTGAGTAACTATAACTAATTACTTTTTTAAAGTAACGTTCCCAACACTGAACAGCGGAGAGAGCAGTACTGCTAAGACTGAGGGTGATTTAGTTCCTAAACGAGGAGCTACTTCAGTAGTGTGGACGTTTTTCAGATACCAAAGGTCAGTCTCCAAGCAAACTACAGTCATTTGCAAAATGTTTATAAGCCTTAGTTTCTGTATAAATACCTAGCTAGCTAGCTACATTTAAATAGAATTTAACTTACCTGTGATTTAAAGAGATTTTATCATGCATGAGCTAAATGATGCAATATGTCTCAAAATGACATAACTAATGACTAAACACAGGGTTGCCAACTCTCACGCATTGAGCGTGAGACACACGCATTTGACTGTCTTCACACGCTCTCACGCCACACTTCCGATATCTCACGCCGAAAAAAAAAATCTAGTTTATTTACCTCTGATCCATATCTATGATTCAATGAGTTACTAATTCGCTCTGGCGCCAACCACCGGCGATATACAGTGGGGAAAATAAGTATTTAGTCAGTCACCAATTGTGCAAGTTCTCCCACTTAAAAAGATGAGAGAGGCCTGTAATTGACATCATAGATAGACCTCAACTATGAGAGACAAAATGTGAAAAAAAAATTGAGAAAATCATTTTGTATGACTTAAAGAATTTATTTGCAAATAATGGTGGAAAATAAGTATTTGGTCAATAACAAAAGTTCATCTCAATACTTTGTTGCATATCCTCTGTTGGCAATGACAGAGGTCAACCGTTTTCTGTAAGTCTTCACAAGGTTGGCACACACTGTTGCTGGTATGTTGGCCCATTCCTCCATGCAGATCTCCTCTAGAGCAGTGATGTTTTGGGGCTGTCGGCGGGCAACACGGACTTTTAACTCCCTCCAAAGGTTTTCGATGGGGTTGAGATCGGGAGACTGGCTAGGTCACTCCAGGACTTTGAAATGTTTCTTATTAAGTGGGAGAACTTGCACAATTGGTGACTGACTAAATACTTATTTTCCCCACTGTATATAATAGATAAAACACTTATAGATATAATATTTATAATACTGATAGATATAATACTTAATTTGTGTCCATTTTACGTCCCCCTACCCCCGTCAACAACTTACGTTGCCCCCCCCCCCCCCCCCCCCCCCAACAATTTACACTCGCCACCTCCTCCTGGTTCAAATCTCACTCCAAGCGATCTTCAAAAGTTGGCAACCCTGCTAAACATAACCTGGTAAGACGAAGGAAATAGCACTCTTAGGTTTTTAACTAGAAATAAGAGTTGTGATATAAAGTATCTCATTAGGTAGAATGGGACTGAATTAGTAAAGCTCTTTAAATGTAGATTGCTAGGTAATTAAGCCTGAAAAAGTGTATGCCTTAGTTTTTGTCTAAATACATAGCTAGATACATTTAAAGGTCTTTACTCATGTATTTAAGCCTTAAGTTGGTTAAGCATTAGTTTGCATCTAAACAGCTAGTTATCTATCTAGCTAAATTTAAAGAGAATTACTAATTACTAATGTTATTTATGCATAGAAACAACGGAAATTGTGAATATCATCTATGTCTATATCATCTTTATTTGCATGCAAATGAAGGGAGTCGGATTCTGCCGAGGAGTCAGAATTCGGAACAGTGCCGTTCACCGTAATGAGAAACTGTATGTGAGGGGATTTATGATTCACTGTCAATCAGAGCACTCTGACATTTTGTTCCCTTATCCGTGTGTCTGCCCCCCAGGTACAGCTTTTCTTTCTCTCTCTTCTTATTAAACTTTGGAACTCTTTCCTGATACCCGTGAATCTGTTAACACACTGCGGACTGAACAAATTTATAATGCTGTTTATGAACACTGGTGGCTATGATCTATGTCTGAAGACAATATCAAAACCTTTACATTGTATAACAACTTTTGTGAATAACAATCCGCAGGTTTTTAGCCAGAAACAAAAGTTGTTATAATTGTGTTCACTTCTCAATTAAAGTATAAAGGAAATAGTGATTTGATTTATATTGTAATATATATATCGATATCAACTGATATGAAAAAAAATTCCCATATCGACCAGCCCTACGGGCTAGTAATTAGGAGAGGAAGATCGGGGGCAAGTGGTGCTGGGAATTCTGGGTAATGGAGCACTAAACTAAACACTGACATTTATTCATTAAAAAACAGGACAGGAACTGCACATTGTAGACAAAAATAAATATGAGCTCAGAAAGCACAGGATAATCATAAACACAGGACAATCATAAACACGGATAAATCGAGGACAGCGATAAACACAGATAAACATGGGACAGTGATAAACACAAAACAATCACACAGGACAATCATAAACACATGACAATCATAAACACAGATAAACACTGGACAGCAATAAATACAGATAAACACAGAACAATCAAACACAGGACAATCATAAACACAGGACAATAATAAACAGGACCACCATAAACACAGATAAACACAGGACAATCATAAACACAGGACAGTGTTAACACAGATAAACACAGGACAATCATAAACACAGGACAGTGATAAACACAGATACACATAGTACAATGATGAGCACAGCGTTTTGCTGTGTGAGCCAGATTAATGAAGGCAGATTGGCAGTCAAAAAACTGAGGCGTGTCTCCAGTGTGCTGAGTGACAGTTGTAGTAATCTTCATAATTAGGCAGGAGATGTGGTGCCACTTTAATTCGGCGTGAACGGTGCTGCCGTACCCTGATGCTTGTACCCCCGCCTCTGTGGCAACTGCTGCAGCACCAGCACAGCAGGAGTCAGGAGTGAATCCTCAGTCCCTTTCCCTTACCCATGTCTCCTTACCTATGTCCCCTTACCCATGTCTCCTTTATACACTTAATCATGTTCCCTTACCCATGTCTCCTTTATACACTTAATCATGTCCCCTTCCCCATGTCTCCTTTTTTATACATTTAATCATGTCCCCTTACCCATGTCTCCTTTATACACTTAATCATGTCCCCTTCCCCATGTCTCCTTCTTTATACAGTTAACCATGTCCCCTTACCAGTGTCTCCTTTATACACTTAATCATGTCCCTTACCCATGTCTCCTTTATACACTTAATCATGTCCCCTTGCCCATGTCTCCTTTATACACTCAATCATGTCCCCTTCCCCATGTCTCCTTCTTTATACACTTAATCATGTCCCCTTACGCAAGTCCCTTTCCCCATGTCTCCTTCTTTCTTTATAGACAGGTAATCATGTCCCCTTACTCGTGTCTCCTTCTTTATATACACTTAATCATGCCCCCTTCCTCATGTCCCCTTGATCATGCCCTCTTACTCTTATCCAGTTCCTTGTGGCCCTTTCCTCATTTCCATATCATTCTGCTATGCCTCTTTTCTGCGTGCCACCGTTGTTGTTGAACGTAAGTTGTTGACGGGGGGAGGGGGGGGGGGGGGGAATGGACTCGAATTAAGTATTATATCGCAATCGATCGATCGCCAATGGTTGGCGCCAGAGCAAACTAGTAACTCATTGAATCATAGATATGGATCAGAGGTAAATAAACTTGATTTTTTTTTCCGGCGTGAGAGCGTATGAAGACGGTCAAATGCGTGTGTCTCACGTTCAATCCGTGAGAGTTGGCAACCCTGTTAATTACACACCAACACTTTAGGTAGGCACATGTCGTGTTTATGACGACATGTGCTCTTTCACTGAAGTCGGTAACACTGCTATCTGAGTTTGTGCTGTCTGAGTTTGCGATGTCCAAGTTTGTGCTGTCTGGGTTTGTGTTGTCTTGAGTTTGTACTGTCTGAGTTTGCGATGTCTGAGTTTGTCAGTAGAGCAGTGCACCCAACTGGTCACATCAGACAGCAGCTCATGATGGAGGCCAGATGACTCACATCATTTCTCAATGGCGCAAATCCAATCAGCCATGCCCATAAATGCTAATTAGACCCAAATCCGCCATGTCAATCTGGAGTGTGCGTCATGGCAACTCTAGCAGACCAGCAACCAATCAGAACACTGATAAAGACAAGGCAAACAAACACAACCAATCAGCACACTGATCAAGACAATGCAAACAAACACAACATAGCTCTGTCTCTACAACAAAAAATGTGTGTGTATGTGTGCGCGCGTGTGTTTGTGTGTGTGTGTGTGTGTGTGTGTGTGTGTGTGTATACTCAAACTAGCACATCAGTAACAGGAATAAACAGTTTGAACATTAACATTTAAAAGTAAGCACTTAAAAATATTAATAATAACAGTTCTTCTGTCAGTGCCATTTAGGAAGAATTGTATCTAAAAGACACTTGTTAGATACAAAACAATCAAGGTATATCTTATCCCAAGACTAATCATTTCAATGTACTTGAGTGACAGCACCATAGCTGACCTTAGATAGTTCTAAATGTACCAGCATACATCAAAAAATGAATCTGAGTGAATATTGAGTGTCTCGTTTATCCAGTGGGGCCATACCGAGTTCTCCCAGTGAGGTGAAAGAGTGTTGTTTTTCCCACTCATTTTAGTGTGGGTGACATCAGCATGGGGCTGGCAGGGGCTCTGGCCGGGCTGTGATTGGGTTAGGTGACTATAATAGCCTGTCCTGTGGAGGGACTGCATTAGCCCGCACACTGCAGTCCACACAGCCGTGCTGCTGATTACATTGCCCGCACTAATAAGAGTGTCTGGTGTCCCACACGGTAATACAACACACCAAACACTCATACAGGGTAATACAGCACACCAAACACCCACACAGAGTTATACAACACACCAAAAACCCACACGGGGTAATACAGCACACCAAACACCCACACACAGGATAATACAGCACACCAAACACCCACACAGGGTAATACAGCACACCAAACCCCATATAGGGTAATAGAGCACACCAAACATTCACAAAGAGTAATACAGCACACCAAATACCCACACAGAGCAATACAGCTCACCAAAACCCCACACAGGGTAATACAGCACACCAAACCCCACACAAGCAAATACACTCATGTACACATAACCACAGCTACATGTCTTAGCTTAATACGTTATTTGCAGTTTTACACTGTTAAACATTAATTTAGCTATTGCCCATATTCAGAATCCAGTTAAATCTATTTCAATCTAATTAAAATGATAACACCATCTAGGTGGTCTAAGACATTTAAAATAAATAATATTTTGTTGCTGTAATTTACAGTAACATGAATACATGCTAAGCAAATAGTGTTCCCTTGCTCAGAATATACCCTCTCAGCTCAACTTACATATCATGTGAAGACCATTTGTTGGTTTCATTTGTTCTTGATTTTAAAAGCTCTTTTTCAGCTATCAATATGCAGGTTCTCAGCTGAAAGATGTGACTGCAGGTATGACTACAGCTTTCTCAGAAACTAGAGATGATCCAAGGCCCTTTTGGTAAAGTTTCTTTTAAATGAAGTTCATAGAGCCATATACTATTGAACATACATTGAACATATTGAGTCCTTGTATCAGTTAGACGGGTTAGGGTTCCTCCAGACGGGTTAGGATTCACCCAGACGCCCATTCACAGGTGAGTTTAATTTGTGCATTTTCTACATCCATCCTACAGGAAACTAGTCACAGCTGAGCTGAGTTCAGGCTGCTCGGACACAGCAGATCTCAGTCACTGCGTCTGAACCATGTTTCACTACCTACTTCAGTGTGAAGAAACAGATTCACTCTTGGTATCATGCCTTAAGGGACCTCGAAAGGGAAGGGACATACTGTCCGTTTCCTGCATATGTGCTAGAAGTGTGTGTCATGCTAGCCTTCGTTTGCTGCTCTGTTGGTGTAACCATGGTGAAGTAAATGGTGGATGACGTAGGTGAGCATGTCGTGAGATGCTGAACAGCACAGAGCAGTATGGTGGGGTTTTTTTTTGTTTGAGAGGAGTTAGGTGCACACTGGAAGATGAAAGGACACATCAACCTGTCCCTGTCCACCCTGTGTGAGTCTGCGCTCCTGAAGCAGAGACACAGAAGGAACAGATTAATATTCAGTTCAGAACAATTAATACTCAAATCGCCTACAAATAAAAATCTACATGTAAAAGGCAAAATCCCATGGTTTGCTACATGAAAACGTGTGTGTGTGTGTGTGTGTGTGTGTGTGTGTGTGCGTGTCTGTGTGTACATGTGTCTGTTTGATACAAATAAACTGTATTTTAGCATCTTGATGTTTCGACAAAATCACAGAAATCTAAATAATAATTAAATCATGTTGAAATTGCATCTCTCAGACTGCTGCTTCTCAACCTTTTTGTAATGAAAAACCAAAATTCAATTTGACACATTTTTCTTTCTCATGTGTGACGTTGTCTTAGCAGAAGCTTCTTTTTGCACTGAGGTTTTGCTGAATGGATGACTGTAGGATGACTGTAAAGACCCTTAAAAGCAGCACCTGCATCACAGGCTGAACAATTTAAATGTCAGAACGTGCTGTCTACAGCAATCTCTTCACAACAGCACCGAGTGACATTTACTTATTATATAACCAACTAACATGAACTAAAGGTTCATGCTGTTCTTGATTGAGTAAAATAATATCACAAGTCAAATCTCCAAAAAAAGAAAAAAATATATATAGGAATAAAAACAGAATTGTTAGGAATGTAAAATACTAAAAATAATTCTGATTCCACCAAAAAAATCAGCAAATTAGTGACAGAGTGAGAACTCTCCACACTCACTCCACACACACTCACTCCATTCCCTCACTCCACACGCACTCACTTACTCCACACACAATCACTCACTTACTCCAATTATGTACTCACTCCCTCACACACTCACTCACACACTCCCTCACTCACACACTCCCTCACTCACACACTCTCACATTTTCCCGTTGTAACTTTTGTAACTTTAGATGTTATAATATTTGTATTTCACAGTTGTCTGGTTTGATTGGAATTGGAGGAAATGTCCTTAAGTATTAAAGAATGAAACCGAAGACAGAACTTCAACACACAGAGTCTGGCAAAACTGCCAGTGTGGGGATTTAGTCAATGGAACACAAGGGACGTTTGGATAATATTTACCTAAAGGTTTGGCTCCCTCTACAGATAATTTCCATGGAGTAACTTATTCACTTAACCCTTAGTCAGGTTAGCAAGCTGTGACGCACATCTGTGAAGTCAGTCATGATGAGACCCAGCTGTGAGCTCCAGGTTCTCTAGCACACAGACTCAGTCATGAACAAAAGTGACTGAACAATATGTGAATACTCGATGTGGTCAGTGTGTGTATTTAGATACACACAAACACACATACGTGTGTGTGTGTGTACACATTGTAATGGGATTAGAAATACTACGAATACAACTATGAATACTATGAAACATCTATATTACTGCTGCAGCTTGACTTTGTTTACCTAACTGAGAGAAAGCATTTTACCAATCTCTCTGGTCACATTTCTATCTGTCATTCCCCGAAGGGACCCTCAAGGCTCAGTTCTACATAGTCTCTCACACACACTCCTTCTCATAATCTCTCTCAGACACACTCCATCTCATAAACTCTCAGACACACTCCTTCACATAAACTCTCTCAGACACACTCCTCCTCATAATCTCTCAGACATACTCCCTCTCATAATCTCAGATACACTCCCTCTCAGACCTATTCTCTCTCGGACATATTCCCTATCATACTCTCATAATCCCATATACTCCACCTCAGACATGCATCCACTCATACATATGCTCTGCTTCAACCAGAAGTTTCATGTCTGTTCACGATTCCCAGAAAGTAAACACGATATAGCAGCAAGACTGAACTCATCCTAAAAGTCTTAAAATCAATGCTCAGTAAAACTCTTCCACTCTCTCTATTGATGATGTAGAAGAACAGAAAGAGCCCCAGCCATGCTCCTGAACACGTTCCTGAACACTCTACTGAACACGCTCCTGAACATGCTCCTGAACACACTCCTGAACATGTCCCTGAACACGCTCCTGAACATGCTCCTGAACACACTCCTGAACATGTTCCTGAACACGCTCCTGAACATGTTCATGAAAAGCAGGCCAAGAGAGAAAGAAGAAAAGAAACAGTAAAACAAACAAAAAAGCATACCCACCCACCATACCACCCATAACCACTCAGCTTCTGAGTAAAATATTAATGAGAGAGATAGGAAAATGAAGAGGGAGAAAGAAAGAGGGAGAGAGAGAAAAAAAGTGACAAAGAGAGAATAAAAATAAATTAGCATAGAACCAGAGGAATGAAAGATCACTTAAACTGCAGGTTCACTGACAGCCTATTTTGATGGTATCACAACCCCATTTATTGTGAGAGACCAGCTAATAGGATATGATTTTATTAAATTCAATTAAATTCAGTTGAATCCCATTTAGTGCTAACCTTTATTTCTGCAGGCAGACTCTTTTGAAGCTCAAGAGATGTTTGCAGTGAGGCCCTGTTTAGAAATTCAAAAATAACACAAAACAGACACACTTCACAGCCTAAATTGTAAATAGCCATTATCAGATATTAGAGAAGTGAGCAAGCATGATGTAGAGAGGAAAGAAAGACTGCTACACTGCAGAACAGAACAAAGATATGTCAAAAACCTCTAATTCTACCACTGTTCTGTTGCCTTTATGTCCGCTCAGACTGCACATACACCCACATTCTACATTTAATTCCTCCCTCCTCCCTCTTATATACATCACTGCAAAAGGGACTGCTACTGCTAACAACATCTAAACAGGTCCTGAGGCCCAAATTGTCAGGAAAGTACATATTTACTATTTTAAAAGTTCCAAATTTAAAAATAACAACTCAAGAGTGTGTGACAGCACTTTGTGAAGGTTTCGGGTTAGTGTTGGGGTTAAACCATCAATCTCCCAGCTGGGTTAGTGTTAGACCATATCAATCTCCTAGCTGGGTTAGGGTTAGACCATCTATTTCCTAGCTGGGTTAGGGTTAGACCATGTATCTCCTAGCTGTCAGTCCCTGTATTTGTTACTCATGATTGCATGTAAAAATCTAAAAGAGGGGAAAAAAAGAAGTAAAACTGTGACTGACATACATACTGATTCATAATCAGAACAATTAGTTGAATTGTGATTTGGGGATTTACTAAAATTGTAGGCATAAGAAACAGCTAGTAATATGGACACTGTATAGCCTAAGTATTCGGAATGTGAAATATTATGTCCAAAAGCATTACGCTGATGATCAGGCCATCATGATAAAGCCTGTGTGGTTCTCTTCTGTATGACACATAATCTAATCTGACTCCATGATAAGGCCCATGTGGCTCTCTTCTGTATGACACATAATCTGGAACATTTTAAAAATGACTAAAAGGTTGTTCGTATGGTTTTAGTCTAGTACTATTCTAGATTCTAGTACTATTTATTCCAACAAACCTACTAGTTATACACACCGTATTTAAACCTGCACAGACATGTCATATTAATGTTTAAACATGTATTGACAACCTATCAGCAGGTCACACTCAGAGCAGCAGGTGAAGCTGGGTGGCTACCTAGCATGTGCTAGTATGTGTGCTGCTGTGGCAACACCTCTTAGATTTAGTGTTGTCAAAAAAATCGATATATCGATACGTATCGATACTGAACATTCTGAAACGGTACAATACTTGTTTCTCTAAGTATTGATTCTTTTTACATAAAATGCGCTTTCATTTGACCCACCCAAGCTTCCGTAATGCACAGAACAGTTCGTAATGCTAAAATGGCAGATAAAGCAAACGCAGTGTGTTCGCAGCCCGTTTTAATAAGCAAGGAAAGCAGCAGAAGTGCTGTGTGGAAATACTTGGAAAACCGAAGGACATGAACAAGCCAGTTTGCAAGCGGTGCTTTTGGATCAATTCAACGAAGGGCGCTAAAGCCTGGTTTAGCGCAGGGTCCGGGCAGCGAAAATGACAATGCAGCGCAATGAGCAGTCATGTTTGCAGGGTTCATACACCTTAACAAGGTGGAATTCAAGCACTTGTATGTCACTTTCAAGGTCCATTTCTATATTTCCCAGCAGGCTAAACTTTAATTAAGGTAAATATTTATACATATACAGGGCCGGCGCCACGGGGGGGCGAATGGGGGCGTCGCCCCCTCAGGCGAGGTGTCCCGCCCCCTCAATGTAAAAAATAAGACCCATTTATTTTACAACAATCGCTACATGGTGCCCCCTCGGCCGCTCGACAATCGTTACACGCCATCCCCCGATCAAGAACTTACGTTCGCCACCCCCCCCGCTCAACAACTTACGTTCACACCCCCGAAATTTTCTGACGCCCCCTCACTATATATGTTCTGGCGCCGGCCCTGTACATATACTCAAAATTATTTGCTTTTTTATCACATTATTTAATGGTGGTTTATTTTCAAAACGCCCAATCTTAACATCTTTCAGTCAGACAGATATTTGTTGTGAAACAAAGTAGTTACAATTTCAAGCATTTTCAAGTACTTTAGTCTAAATTCCAGCACTTTTCAAACCTGGAACACAAAGCAACATTAAAATTAGTTTCGGACAGAATGTGAGACGCAGCAAGTTTAAACACCTCAGCCGTGGTGTGTGGACTCGCGCGACGGTCACTCGCGAAAGTATAAACCTAGCTTAACACAACGATTCTGGCCAAACACCTGAAGGACCGGCATGCAGATTTGTACAAAAAATTCCAAGAGGTTGGTGATTATTCCCATTTCTAGTATTACTACAGCATACAAGATTATGTGTCTGATTATGGTGTCCTAGCAAATGTTTGTCATATTCTTGGTTCAAGAGCCGTAAGTGCGACAGCATACAGGGAGAAAAAAAAGAGTGATCGTACTACAACGGATCAATCATCTATGAATACTGAACTTTAATACTGAAGTTTTAGTTATTTAAATACTTAAAGTTACTTAAAGTTGTTTAAAGAAAAAACACATTTGCACTAGCCTTTTTTGACTTCTAAATGTGAATTCCAGAGTGCATTACTATTATTTATGTTAATTTATATTAATGTAAATAAATTAATAATTTATAGTAATGTTAATTAATTATTTATTTGTTTTAATGTGGTAGGAACTACACCTTTTATTTATTTGACATTTGTGAAACAAAATACAATATTCATTTGTTTGTTTATAAAAATGGAAAAACGGAAATGAGCACAGTATCTGACTTTGGTATCGAAGTTGTAATTCTTAGTATCGTGACAACACTACTTTAGATTTAGTCTGCAGCCTCAGAGGGACAGCCCTAACCCTAACCCTTTACACTAGCCCTAACCCCTAACCCTAACCCAAGCTCAGCCTGCTGTAGTGTGTTTTTGACAAGGCCGGTTGCAGTGCAGATGTTCTATTTCAGCAGAGAGCTGAAGGGTGTGAGAGTGAGCCTGTTCGAACACAGCATGCACATACTGGAGCCCAAACTGGAGCACTGAACAGAAATGTTTTCCTGTTTCCACTCCAGTACTCACAAATGTCTTAACATAAGAGTTCATCATACATGAAAAGTCATTAGAACTTCACTGACTTAAGTACCTCAGATCAGTTGGCTCTATAAACACAGACCCGTCAGACTCGTGGGGTGAGGTTATCCTGGTAAGTCACTGTCCTCTGATCTCTATCCATGAATTACCATTACATAATGGAGCACCTGTGCTGTGACTGTGGCAGTCTATAGTTCTGTGGGACAGTCAACAGCAGGGGTGGCCATTATGTCGTTCGCGGTGTGGGTCGATCGCAAAGGAAGTGTGGGTAGATCGCATGACATTAAAAAGTAGTGGATGAATGACAGGCTATCGTCCATCTGCACTGACGGTTGTATTTTGACTGACATACATGGTAGCCAATCTGACGTCTAGGGTTTGACACACGTAACCCCCCCCCCCCCCCCCCACCCCCCCTCAACTATCGACACACTCCCCCCCCCGCTAAAACATAAATAGGTAGATCTTTCTGACTTGGTCATCTTATAAGTAGATCGCAAGCTGAAAACTTGTGGGCACCCCTGGTCAACAGTGTAGCAGCATCTACAGTTACGTGGTACTGCTGGACAGTCTACAGTGGTGCTTGGTCATTGTAGCAGTTTGCAGTGCTGCAGGATCACTGTGGTAGTCTATAGCACTGCTGGATCAGTGTAGCAATATACAGTGCTGCTGGATAAAATTGTAATTGTAGTGAGAGCTGAAATGGTTTATACAAAGGAAATCCATTACGCTGTACACAGAAGGCATGCAGACAAACATGTATGAGCTCTCTTTGGCCACCTACTGAAATGGAGAAAAGGTTAAGGGCAAAACATCACCAAGATTATTTTAAACATAATTTACACTCTCTAGTTTCACACACAAAAAGTCACAAATCTGTTGTATCTAAGATACAGAACTGCACTGTACATGGTGCACCATCTTGCTGGCTGTTGGACCCTGACAACAGCCACTCCAAAGAGCTGCGACATGTCGTCACATATGCTAGGAAGTCTTAATTTAAAGCTTAGAGTGACTTCAATGCATGCATGCCCATGGAAGACAGACCTCGATTTCTGTAGAACAGCCCTCAATTTACATTTGCAGGGGACTAATGCACTATTTGATGGTATTATGACTACTCATAAATTTAACAAGGACACTACTTTTAGAGAGGCTGCATAGGGCTACATAAAGTAGTTCATGATGTCTGGCTACCTTAAACAAAATGTAACACTTGGAGAATAAAAAAGGATTTGAATGATATAATCCAGTTCATCAATATCCAGGGTACAAGTGACTGCCAGAAGTAAATCAATCTGCATCATAACGTGATCAGCTAGCAGCTGTATTAGTGGAATACTTTCCAGATAATGTTGAGTCTAATTGAGTCTAATGATGTTGAGACAGACTGTTTACCCCGTTTCACATTACAGTTCACTCACTCCATTGCTCCTGCTACTGCCCTCTCCTCCTCTGCACTTACACAGGGAGGAGAGGAACAATGGGGGGGGGGGGGGGGGGCGAAGCAGGACAATAGGAGGGGAGGCACTAGGACAAGAGGGAGGAGCAGGAGGAACATGGGAGGAGAGGATGGGTCAGAGGAGCAGGAGGAAATGAGAAGAGCAGGAAGATGGGCAAAAATACTAAGAAGGGAGAAGGAGGTGCAGTAGGATGGGGAGGGGCAGGAGGATGGTGGGCGGAGCAGGAGGGAGGGGCAGAGCAGTAGGATGGGGAGGAGCAAGAAGAAGGGAGGGGTGGAGCAGTAGGATGGGAGGAGCAGGAGTATGGGGGCAGAACATGAGGAAGGGGGGGTGGAGCAGTAGGATGGGAGGAGCATGAGTATGGGGCAGAGCAGAAGAAAAGGAGGGGCAGAGCAGTAGGATGGGGAGGAGCAGGAGGAAGGAGTAAGTAACTGAAGGACAGGAACGGAGCACTAAACTAAAGAATCAACACACTAAAGTGAAGAATCAATTCACTAAAGTGAAGAATGAACTCGCTGAAGTGAAGAATCAACACACTAAACTAAAGAATCAACCCAATAAACTGAGTGTATGCCATGGTGGCAGGACTAACTTGACTAACTAAAAGGCCAGTAAGCTAATTAGATTGCCAGTTACCACTAGGCAAATGAATATCTACTGATACCTTCAATAATAATAATGTTGACAACAATAACAATTATATAAGGTCAATACCGTGCCTAGGATTTGAGTCTAGTGTGTGTGAAGCTGCGTATGTGTGGCAATGTATGTGGTGTGTATGAAGTTGTGTAGTGTGTAAATTGTGTGCATTGTGTATGAAGGTGTACAGTGTGTATTGTATGTATGATGTGTATGAAGGTGTGTATTGTACTGCTTATTCAAGCAGTATGTAGTAGGCTTTTTCGAGCAGTATGTAATAGGCTTTATCAAGCATAGTCTCTTACTATGCTCCAGGTCAAATGTGGAGTATAAACTCAAGTCATGATACCATCTCTATCGCATTAGCTAGCATTCTACTATCTAGTCTGCCATGCTTATACCACCTCTATTGTATTAGCTAGAATGCTATTTTTTGATATTATAATAAATAATTTTAGTTTTTTTATTTCAACTAATGGAATAGTTGGATTTATAAGATGGTATAAGATGGACAACCATGTGAAGATCAGTAGTTAATCTTCACAGTGAACTCAACCAATGGCACAGTTAAGATGTGTATGGTTGGGTAAGACACGCCTTTACTCCAGCCAAAATGGATGGAGGAGGAGGGGCAGGAGGATGAAGGGGAGGGGCAGTAGGAATGAAAGGCAGGGACACAGCACAGTTGAGAATATACCACTATGCCGTTATAGCTCACTGGCAGGCAACAACCATTGGCATGAACCGATTGGTACAGCACAAAGACTTGTGCAGGATCAGCATATGGCCTAAGACTGGAGATCCATCAGTCCCCATCAGAGAAGAACTTATGTTGCTCCTGGACATTAACTTCACATTTTCACTTTCACAAAATCTCCTGTTCCAACTGCACAGCAAGTTTAAGCTGGCTTTCTCACTGTCCCACACACATAAATAAACAAGCTCACACTCACCAGTGTGATGAGCCATGTTCATCTCATCCCACATTCCCATCCACCACATAGGCTAATGCTGTTTCTCCTAGAAGGCCTGGCAAGGATTTGCTGAAGCCCCCACTCCTACACACACACACACTCCAGCTCTTCCTGCTCTCATACTCACGCTTTCTGTCCTGTCTTCACCAGTGAGGGAAAAATGACAAATTACATCACATTAGAATCTTCCTGAATGAAAAGTTTTACATGCAAAGTTTTTGTGGTTATATCTGTGAAAGCAATATTGAACACATGTGCTAAGTGCCTTTATGATACATTTTACACAAGTACCACTAAACAGCCTTACTAAGCAAACCTGTTGAAATCTATGCTAAGGGTAAATGTGGTGGAGGAGAGGTGTGTGGAGAATAACAGCAGCGAGCAACATCTACAAACCAGAAGAAATCCTGGACAAAAGATTCTCAGGTACAATTCACAGCTGTCAGTAGGAACAGCGTTTTGTAGTGAGTTGAACACATTTCATACACTAGCTGTGTAAAGAAAGAAAATGTTACCAGCTGTGAGCTTCTATAATTATGACACAGTCATTACGATTAAAACTGCACATAGGGAACAGTTCAATGGCTTTAACAGGACAACGTGCCAAATAAGCAGTTTAGCTTATCTCAGTGGATACACTCCACTACTAAAAGGCTATACAGTCCTCTGCTGAAATGCAGTGTTAAGTGTGCCTCCCTTTGCGTAGGTTTAGGGACTTAGTGTTCTGAGTACTATGAAGACACTGCTTTCCTATTCCACCATCTGGGTTACTGCCCAGCTACATATGGACCTACTGACCTATGTACCACTGGGTTAAGGCTAGGGTTAACTCTTCTCTAGGTTTAAGTTAGGGCTAGTCGTAACTCTTTTCTATGGTTACTGACTATGTACCATTGAGTTAGGGCTAGGGTTAATTCTTCTCTAGGGTTACTGACTAGGTATGACTGAGTTAGTGCTAGGGTTAACTCTTCTCTAGGGTTACTGACTATGTACGACTGAGTTAAGGCTAGGGTTAACCCTTCTCTAGGGTTACTGACTATGTACCATTGAGTTAGGGCTAGGGTTAACTCTTCTCTAGGGTTACTGACTATGTATGACTGAGTTAGTGCTAGGGTTAACTCTTCTCTAGGGTTACTGACTATGTACGACTGAGTTAAGGCTAGGGTTAACCCTTCTCTAGGGTTACTGACTATGTACCATTGAGTTAGGGCTAGGGTTAACTCTTCTCTAGGGTTACTGACTATGTATGACTGAGTTAGTGCTAGGGTTAACTCTTCTCTAGGGTTACTGACTATGTACGACTGAGTTAAGGCTAGGGTGAACTCTTCTCAAGGGTTGCTGACTATATACCATTGAGTTAGGGCTACGGTTGACTTCTCTAGGGTTACTGACTATGTATGACTGAGTTAGGGCTAGGGTTAACTCTTCTCTAGGGTTACTGACTATCTACCACTGTATCAATGATGATCTCTCTTCACTCAATGACTCTGGGAACATCAAACATAGTTCTAAGTCCTTCAAACAAAAATACTTTATTATTTCATTTTATTTTCTTTTAGTTAATAGACGCACATCATGAGTATAACAATTTAAAGAAAAAAACATAAATACCCACAATAATTTCATAATTTCAGCAAAATAAGCACACCCACAGGAATATTCCTAAATTTGCCATCCACAAAATCATGCAACAAATGCAAATGTAATCTCGACTCTTTAATCCTATAACAGCAAACGAGAGCAAGAGACACTGTGACAGACAGATGTTGAAACTTCTCGACGGTGGCTGGTTCAACCCCTGAACTCACTCCCGGCCCCATTCTCCATCTGCTTGGCATATTTCAGAAACTAAAACACACATTGAGTGGGCTAACAGGACAGGCCTTGTCTCAAGCACCGAGCTCATATGGACGGCTAGCAGGGGACCTACGAGAGAGGCCCGCTGGGCTCTGGCCAGCCCTGGTTAACATAACAAGCTGCCGTTCAGCAGAAACAGACACAGGCCATGGAGCTCATGAAATACGTGTGGCATGCACCACACACACACACACACACACACATACATACATACACACACATTCCAGCAGAGGAATGGGGAGGCAAACACAAACAGAAACACAATTAAGTGAAGTTAATGATCTTCCGTTGCTCAGTGTAGTGGAAAAACGACATCTTGCTTACTACTGTAAGAAACGAGTCTGTCGCATTAAAGTCGTCTGTTTCTCAGACTAGACTAGAAGTTTCTGTTGTCAATGAAATAATGTGGTATGAACCCAATGAAAGTATGAACCATTAAAAATGTACAAATACTAATAACCGTGTATAGTTAACATCACGTTTAGTAACCTCGTTGCTACATCTTTCAATGTACTTTATTAACTTTCTTTTGTATTTACTTTGACTATGAATCAGACAACTGAAAGATGGCAAAATGATGCCATAGTTGTTTCTGTGACAGGAATAGCTTGAGTATTGAATAGGTGCAGAAATTGGTGCTAAAACGTTACCTTTAACCACAACACTAACCTTTAAAACAGTGACTAAGATGGTACTTAAAAGAGAGGTTAAGCAACATTAAATAATGTGTTTTTTAGTTACTTTTCTAAGACAAATTTGAACTTCAGAATGGGCAATATTCACTCTTTTGTGAAGTAAACTTTTTTTTTAAGCGTTAGGCATTTTAACTGTGTGTAATGTTGTAGCTAACGCAGGGTTGCCAACTCTCACGCATTGAGCGTGAGACACACGCATTTGACCGTCTTCACACGCTCTCACGCCACACTTCCGATTTCTCACACCGAAAAAAAAAATCTAGTTTATTTACCTCTGATCCACATCTATGATTCAATGAGTTACTAGTTCGCTCTGGCGCCAACCACTGGCGATCGATAGGTCGTGAAATAATACTTAATATAAAAAATATAATACTTCAAGGCTATGTACACATGTAACGTAACTGACAGACAGGGAAGCCCACCTACTTTTATACAGGTCTCCTGATTGATTAACACAGCCAGACTGTACTGAAATATTTAGTTAGGGTTAGGGTTGATTACAGATCCCAGAATCAGAGCATGCATTTTTGTGATTGCTATAAGGACATAAAGTGTCCTTACAAAAATAAATATCAGAAAGGATTTGATAAAAGTCATGTGTAAAGAAATAAATCAATGTTGACTGGTGTATTCATATTCCGAATGAACACTTTTGTGTGAAGAGGGCAATCAGTCCTACAGTAACTACAATCAGAGTTATGTACAGTAACTACAGTCAGAGATAGCATGTTAAGACCCTGATCACCTCAACATGTCTTTTCTTTCTAAGAAGTTTAATTTAGCTCTTTTGGAGCTTAACTGTACATATACAGAGTGCCCAAAGTATTACATTTACGGCATTTGGCAGACGCCCTTATCCAGAGAAACTTACATTTTTATCTCATTTTTTATACAAGTGAGCAATTGAGGGTTAAGGGCCTTGCTCAGGGGCACCTCAGTCATGGCCTCAGGTCTGGGGATCGAACCCACAATCCTCCGGTCACAAGACCAGTTCCCTAACCACCAGGCCATGGTATGGCCACCAACCACCAAAGTATGCCCTTACAACACCAGTTCCCCATGTGTTTCTCCTGCCACTCCCACACCATTTGTAACCACGCCCCATGATTATCTTTCCCACCTGTTTCTAGTTGTTTCCCTTGTTAGTCCAGAGTATTTGATCCTTGTTCTTTGTCTTGTTCAATGCTGGTTACTAAATGTATTGACTGCATGTATTCAAGTGAGTGTTATGAATTAGTCTGGTATCTTTTCTTGTGACTGTGTGAACTCTGCCTGTTGGTTATCTTCTAATTTATGTTCTGTTTAGTCTGCCTAGTTTTCTTTTTCTACTTTATCATGAGTATCTGTGTTGGCTATATGAACCTGGACCGTGATCCCAACTCTGATTATGGATCTGCCCTTAATAAACCTGCTCTGCTCAGCACGTGTCTGCTTTATCACTCACTGACGCCAACGCCGTTACACCAACCACACCCGTTCTGAGTGAGCAACATAGCTAAAGCTGTCTTAGCAACATAAACAATTTATTTGCATATTTGGGAAAACCTGAAGGTAGTTCAGGTTAGGTGGAGTTATTTTGCAGTAAAATCAGTATAAATGATTGTCCACACAGGGCTTAGAAAATGGCTTAGCTATGTGGAAACATCATGACAGACAACATTACAACTCTTCCCATGAGCATATATATATATATTTGTGCACATATCCTTATCAGTAGATTTGTTCATGCATGGTTGTATTACTCCAACCATGAATATTCTAGCTTGTGTCTTTACATTCAGCTCTGTTTGAATACTGTATAAGGCTGTGAGTGATTTCACGCTTATACTCATTATACTATTGGGACCACACCCACACCATTTTCAGCTAGGACTGATAACCTAAATTGGACTTTCTGAGCAGTTTTTCCATTATATGCAGGTTTATTTTCTGCCCTAAATGTTTATATACAACCAATGTTATACAAACATGTTTAATACTTTATATTATATGCCATGTATGTATGTATTTTATATTGTACACTTTTTTATTGCACTGCAGCAGTCTCATTGCAACACTGGATCAGAGTTTGTCGACTTTTTGAATGTATAAGATGGACTCCTGCTATTCCTGAATGGATAAAGGTTCTCCATGACCATGCCTACCTGTGTAATCACAGCCCAAGATCCTCTTCCTGCTTTTATGAGGTTTGAGGCAGGCGGCCGGCTGTGTAAGGAAGACAGCTGAAGCTACACATTCCAGGCTGGGCAGACAGAAATGAGGCCTCTTAAAAGTCAAATACAGAGTTTTGGCTCAGCCAGCGTCAAAGCTCTCTCTGTCTGCTCCAACACTGCAAATGAGGGTAATTAGAAAGTAGGATAAAGTGAGAAACACAGAGAAGAGAGAGAGAGGGGGGGGAGAGAGAGGGAGAAATGGAGAAAGAAAGGGAGAGAAATGCAAGAGGAAGAAAACCCTCCATGTGTGAAGTTCTGGCACAGATTAAAAATTTCTCAACTATGAGTGAGAAGCAGTGGCAGGTGATGGTGGAACCGCATGTGAAGGAACACGTTTCACTCACGACAGGAAACAGGAAACTATTACCCTCTGGACACATTATGGGCACGGAGACGCACACTCACTCCCTCTCTTTTACAGCTTGCTCAAACTTCCAAAGAATCCTAGCAGGTGGAAACTTTTTACCTCCTAACACTGTATCTTAAGCATCTTCTGCCGCCCCCACCCCCTGCCCAAAGAAAGTGCCTGAAATGTAGTCACGGTCTCTATGGATCTCCATTTGCGTCAGTGAGTGAATATTGTTGTTCCAAAAATAGATCCCAGCACATCCTTTTCTCCTTCAGAAACCCTTTTGCTGGCCTTTATTACAATAAAATACATCAAAGAGTCAGGAGCTACTGTAAATCTTACAGTCTTTGCTAACCCATAAACACTCAGTATTAGTATGTACTGAATTACAGAATCAACAACAGCATTAGTGTGAGCAACTAACATTTGAGTTATTCTTTAGTAACTCTTATAAGGAGCCATGATTAGCCTCAGCTCAGAGATATCTACCTCAGATGAACTGTGGAGTTGGGGATAGTGTAAGATGAACCCAGGGAGATAAGGTTGAGCAACATCATTCATAAGTTTTAAAGTGTAGACCACTGCAACTATGGTTAGGGTTATAGTGAATACACAAACACATACATAATTAGGGTTGTAGTGGATACACACACACATACACAACTAAGGTTAGGGTTATAGCGGATACACACACACACACAACTAGGGTTAGGGTTATAGTGGATACACACACACACACACACACACACACAACTAGGATTAGGGATATAGTGGATACACACACACACACACATCTAGCTTTATCAGTGTGGCACTCAAGACCTGCGATTAAAAAGCAATTCCTGAACTGAACCTTTGGAGAAGTGGTTTACAGTGAGCTCATGTTCTGAGGACATTAACTTGACAGAGAACGCGTAACACTGCAGGACATGTCAATGTAAAGGCACAGGGCCAATTCACAGATCTACATTTAGAAACAAAAAACTAAACTTAAGCTGCAGTAAAAAAGGATAATGCAGATAATAATAATAATCCGCTGTGAGTCCAGGGGAAGGAAACACAGAGAGAGAGAGACAGACAAACAGACAGGGAGAAACAAGAAGAGGAAGACAGACACTGAGCAACAGAAAGAGGGAACAAGCAAGAGAAAGACAGAGACAGATAGAAAGAAAGACAGAGGAAGATGGAGGGAGAGAGAGCAGAAATAAGCTCTGCTTAGCTGTGTTGTTCTCAGACACAGACTCCTTATATAATGCTCTTCACGTGGCAGCAGGGATCATAACGAACCAGTTTTATCTCTGGCACTGCCGAAGCCCAGGGCCTGTGCTCACTACAGTGGGTAACACATCATGTCCCAGTCAGAACAGCCATGTCTGCTGCCCTCAAATCCCCACTGAGTAGCAGCTAATGGGTCCTGCTAATGGACAACCAACCACTCTAAATGCAAACGGTCAGTGATGCAGTCCTCACAGCCCAAAATCTTGCTGTCTATCCTCCATATTAAGCAGGAACGACCAAAGCGAACCCTTATTATACTACTCCTGGTCTTTCACTTTCTCCCTCTCTCTATCATTTTCTCTCTCTCTCTCTCTCTCTCTCTCTCTCTCTCTCTCTCTCTCTCTCTCTCTCTCTCTCTGTCTTTATGTCTCAGTGTCAGCTCCAGCGAGGAGTACACATTACTGGAGCAGAGACTTTTGGAAACAATGAGTACTACAATGATAACACTGGGATACTGCAGAAGAACTAGCAAGCAGACCCACTGGGAACACTGGGAACTAGCAGGCCCATTGGGAACACTGGGAACTAGCAGGCCCACTGCAGATGTGTGTTAAAGCACCAGTGTGGGCATCAAAAAGTAAATAATATACACTTTTCAGTAACATATTTATGACTGAATTGTGCTAAAAAAAACACTTGTTACGTTCCCTTTTTGTCCAATATAATCAAGTCAGTTATTCAGTCACTAGAGGGCGCTAACTGTACAGGACGCTGTCAGGTTAGGGCCTATAGTGACGACTGTATTTCAATCAAGGAAAGCAAAAACTAAGTAAGGGAGACTGGCAAAATAAACTAATAAATAGAAAAATGTAAAAATTATATCTGCACTACTGCACCATCATAGCGTCACATAAAGAAAGGGTTAAAACCAAGAATGTAAAGTGATAGTGATCATAATGGCTAAAACAATATGACTCTGGACTAACAAATACAGAGTGGTCAGTGTTGTGTTCATCTGAACACACAAATGTATGCTCTCTTTCTGATTTCCATTATAGTTGAAGTGTATATTAAATTCAAACTAAGGTCAAACTTGTAAATGAATTGAAAAAAATAATTATTTTAATAAAAATTATCTTGTGTGCCATTAACTGAGTAAATTTACACATCAGTACTCCGGACTCCTGATTCAGGACTCCTGACTCAGTACTCCTGACTCCTGATTCAGTACTCCTAACTCCTCGTGTACAGAAAAGAATAACAATAACAATTTAATAAAAAGTATGCAGAAGTAAAACCATGGAATAAAGTGAGGCCAAAACTACAAATGTTGACCTAAATGACAAAAACAATTATATGTTACAGAATCTGGTAATTCTCGACTGGTGGTCTAAAATACCAGAAATAACTCGTAAAATGCCAGTGCAAAACGATGAAAATTATAACATGCAGGTCTCGGTCAGTGTAAATAATTTTTTGAATGGGTTATAAATCACTTATGTAAAGCCATATCCTTTTACGCCATATATGAAAAACGTGTTGAAACAGGACAAGTCATTTCGTATGTCTAAATAAATGAGTGTATAACACGCCAAAAACCTCACGGCCCTGATCTGCCAGGTTATGTGTCACTTAAACAAATCTGTTGTAGTTGTTTGTTCAAAAGTCAGTGCGATAATGGCCTATGGGTTCTTAATAAAACGCTTTTCACATCAGCTCAAACATTTCATGAGGAGTATCAAATAATGAAGCACCCGGAGAGTAAAACTACACATCCATGAACTGATGTTACGGGAATGGGAAAGTCTATTGCACGTACAAGGAAAACACAGTCATGGAGCTCCCCAAAGCTTCGGACCGGTGACAAAAACAGTTTGTAGCACTTCTGTGTTTTATCTATATATTAATATGCATGTATGAAACCACTGAACGGTGTTTTCCAGATATAACAACAACAACAACAATAAGAATAATGACTTTTTATCACTTATACAATAGCACCGTGGCGTGCGTTCAGAATAGCACTAGAAGGTTTTACCTGGTCCCGTTGAATGCAGGGCAGGGATGTCCGCCTGTGCGACTGACTGCTGGACTGATGTGCCATATCTGAGGAAACAACGGAGCTGGACCTCCTGCGCCTTCTGAACACGGGGATGTCTTCCTTCGATCCTGTTACGGGGGTGCAACCTTCTCGGTGAGCCCCCGGATTCGGCAGGAGCTTGTCAGCATATCTCGCCAGTAGAACGCCAAGAACCCCCACAAGGTACGCCAAGTAAGGTCTCCAGCCAGCCCGTACTTTCTGAAGCGAAATGAGGGAGATGGTTCTCACGACGCTGATGAGTATTATGACAGAGATGCCCTGGCCCAGTCTAACCACCATGAGTGCCCCGCTGGCCAAGCACGCGAGCGCCACTACGGTAGCCGCGAGCGCGAGCAGCTGCTCCTCCACTCCATGCAGAAGAGACAGCGCCAAGGTTTCGCCCAAGTGGCAAACGGTCAGTAAGAAAACGGTGGTTCTAATCAGCACTCCAGAGCGGATCAGATACAGTCCGATCCAAAAAAAGGCACAAACGAGTGTAAAAATAGGAGTGACGAAATGCCACACGGCTAACGTCAGCTCCACCACGCTGTGGTTCACGAAATAAAAAGGTGAAGCCGACTCTGGTTTGCCGTTACAGCTGTGGCCGTGTTCCACATCCCAGTCAACGAGTTTAACCACCAACGCGAGAAAAACTGAGACAGAACCGACACACACCGCAGACGAGAGGTTCCTACACCTCCACACCGCGTCCGGCCCCAACCACGACTGGCAGCGGCTGTCCTGGTGCAGAGGGCTGACACATGTCCTCACGTAGCCGTTGCGCTCCGCAGCCCGCGGGCCTCTCCCGCGCCAAGTCCGGGATATTCTGCCACTCTCAGACTCCGCGGCCGTGGCCATCAGTCAAGGAGCGATGTACGACGGAAAGAAATATATTCCTCTACTCAGTGTGGAACATGCGTGCTTCCATGGTACGTTACGAGTGATTTGGGGCACATGAATGAGCGACGTCGACGGGCTGCGTTTTACTCTAAACAAATGCTGAAGTGAACAAAAGTAAACTTGATGTGGTAGTAGGAATGGCGAGGAGCGCCGTCAGAGTCCCCGTTTTGAACGCGCAGACCTCAGTCGGTAACATTCCCATCGCTCGCCATCCCGCGGTCCGTGCGAAAGCAGTTTAATAATCATCCACCGAGGCAGAAAGGAGTCCTGACGTCCCGCACATCTAGGCCACCGCTTTATTCCACATCACCGACTCTTTCCTCCACTTCTTCTCTAGCGTGGAGCGCCTGTTCTTTTGTATAGCTCCGGGTAGTTTCCACTATTTTATTCACCACACCATTCGAATTCACTAGTATTTAAACATTTTCCGCCTTCGTGTCCTTGCGTAGTCATCATCCTTGGCTATACAGGCGAACAGTTATATTTTCATGACTTAACAATTCCGCGTGTTGATGATAGTGGCCAGTGTCCCGTTATTTGCGACGTTGCCCAGAATGAATACATAGTGCCGAAATTCAGACAGCAGTTACACAGTTAAAATAAACTACAGAGTATACCGGTTAAACAGAATAAAATATTGCTCCTATTTAAACGAACCTGCCTTTGTATACTGCGCTATTGAGCAGATTTTTGTCGATACCTGATCACTGCCTGTGTGCTAAGGGGCGCAGTAAACTCCCTAACGACACCGTAAACCAGCGTTGGTTCTGCAGGCGGTGTCAAATGATCAGAATCTTCTGTATTCAGGGGTTTCCTTGAATATTGAGTTTAACTAGAGGCCTACTCACCTGCATCTACGTCATCAAGCCGAGCTGGGGTGTTGGAGTGTATGTATGTTGTTCATTTTGGGTTGCACACACACACACACACACACACACACACACACACACACACACACACACACACACACACACACACACACACACACACACACACACACGTACATATATATACAGCGAAACTGTTCATAAGAACAGTGGATGATTTAATTAATACTACTAATAGTAATATTAATTACCACCAATATTAGTATTATTAATATTATTAGTATTCATATTATTAATTTGTATTATAAATAAAGGAAAATATGTTTTAGACTATATACTGTCATAGTTGTTTTTAAATCATTGGTCTAAGCATACATCTTTTGAAATTTACTGACAATTTACAACTTTCTTACTACATTTCACTTACTATAATTTCTTCAAATTATACTCCAAAGTTATAATGTAAGTTACTTTTGCTTTTTTAACTATTTCCATATATCCATGCTATTTATGAAACAGTTACAAAAAATATATTCCTTATTATAAATGTATTTGCAGTGGATACAAGACTCTAACTCTACTGAAGCATGGAAATGAAAACTGAGTTTCCAAAGTATCAAAACAATACCATGAACCTCTGAGCATAAAGACTCCACTACTGACAGAGAGAGAGAATGACACATAGACCAATAAGAGTTCTTACATCATTCAATAAGTAAAAAAAATACTTCATGAAAAAGTTTATAATCCTCTTAGACTTTATCTACCCATGGTGAAAAAATAGTGAACAGTACTGTGAGAGAGACAGAGAGAGAGAGTCTGTGGACATGTTCCTTCCAGTGAGGTTGGCTGGCTTGACTGGTCACCACAGCAGCAGGGCGGGAGTGACTGTTGTATGTGTGCAGGGACCTGCCACCACGGAGAGCCGCCACACCTGTCCCTGGGGCAACACCCCTGGACCTGTCCCTGGAGCAACACCCCTGGACCTGTCCCCATGGGGCAACACCCCTGGACCTGTCCCTGGAGCAACACCCCTGGACCTGTCCCCATGGGGCAACACCCCTGGACCTGTCCCTCAGGCAACACACCTGGACCTGTCCCTCAGGCAACACACCTGGACCTGACCTGTATTCCAATGTATTACTTCATTAAATGGAACCTTTATCAGCTGTAAGAATAGTGAAGCAATTTAATGAAACTTATACGTTAACCCCATTGTTCTAATGGCTGTCAAATACCACACAGGAGTTACCTACTGAGTATTGTTGGCTGGGAAAGCAAGAAGCCATCAGACTGAGTTAGAATAATACGAAAACACTTCACCATTGGTGGGTACAAACGATCCTCACTGGGAAGGATTTGTATGGCTTTTTCTTGGCTCTTTGCTGTCTCATATGTGATTGATAATGAAGTGACCGCGTGGGAACATTGTGGATTGTAAAACATGAACAAGGATTTTATGATTTTATGGTGCCTTTTGTTTTTGGCCAGTTAAACATTTCCACTTCCTTTTTTCATCTCTCCCTAAACTCCAGAATATGACATTTCATAAAAAATATTTGTACAAATATAAAATATAAAAAAAAAAAAAAAACCATTGCTCTAAAATCAATTTAACATTTTCCCTGATTTAAGGACTATAGATTTGACTTATAATAAGTCATATGCATTGATTTTCTAGTAATCTTTTTTATTTAGTCGATGTGGCTTCATTTGTATTTGACCCTAATCCATTATCTGTATTTGACCCTAACCCTAACCCTAATATGTCATAACTGGAAATGTCTGTTATTGCTGGATTGATTTGAAAGTTTGAAGTCTTAACTCTGCTACCTAGTAAATGAATGAGAACCACAATTAAATCATACAGGAATTCTTTGAAATTTTGTTGTTAATGGTTTATAACGACTCTAACAGAAACAATCCAGAAGGGGATTGTCAGTGTATTATGCACATATACACTGCAGCTGTGGTAGGGTCCACATCTTATTATGTCAGTTGTATATACTCAGACATTTAGTGGCTGATGGTAACTTGTCTTGTTATCTGCACAGTTTTGCCATATCTCCATTGGTCTCTCTCATGGCCAGTTTTGAAAACTAGGCTATTGATGTCTGGATATTTTGAGTATTTTATTTTGAGTAACAAATGCACACATATCAAACAACAATCAATTTAAAAGTGTTTACATAAACAAAATTCAGAAGTGTGTTTACAGTATAAATTATATTAAAAGCACACTCACCTTCACACTCACTCAAATGCACACATCCACATACACACACACCCACACATATCCTCAAACTCATTCAATCGCACACATCCACATACACACAGACACACACTCATGTCCTCACACACACATCCACACACCCACCTACACACACACACACA
Organism: Brachyhypopomus gauderio; assembly: GCF_052324685.1. Lineage (NCBI taxonomy): Eukaryota > Metazoa > Chordata > Actinopteri > Gymnotiformes > Hypopomidae > Brachyhypopomus > Brachyhypopomus gauderio. Next base: position 10,664,722 of record NC_135215.1, on the reverse strand, counting down.
CACACAATCCTAAGTGTTAGTCTTAGGGTGAAGTTAGGTGTTAGGATTAGGGTTAGGTGTTAGGATTAAGGTTAGGTTTTAGGGTTAGGGTTAGGTGTTAGGATTAGGGTGACTGGTTAGGGTTAGGGAGGTGAAGGCTTAAGATGGTGCTACGGCCCTATTCTGTAGGCAGAGTATCCAACACACATCCCAATACACAGCCCAACACATCCTAATACATGGCCCAACACACTTCCAATACATGGCCCAACACACATCCTAATACACGGCCCAATACACAGCTAAACGCACATCCCAATACACAGTCCAACGCACACCCTAATACACGGTCCAACACACTTCCAATACACAGCCCAAAACACATCCTAATACACGACCCAACACACAGCCCAACACACTTCCAATACACAGCCCAACACACTTCCAATACACAGCCAAACACACATCCTAATACACAGCCCAACACACTCCCAATATACATCCCAATATACAGCCCAACACACATCCTAATACACAGCCCAACACACATCCTAATACACAGCCCAACACATTATCAACACACATCCCAACACACTCCCAATACACATCCCAATATACAGCCCAACACACATCCTAATACACAGCCCAAACACATTACCAATACACATCCCAATATATAGCCCAACACACATCTTAATACACAGCCCTACACAATACCAACACACTCCCAATACACAGCCCAACACACATTCAAACACACTTCCAGTTCACAGCCCAGCACACATACCAACACACTTTCAAAAAACAGCCTGACACATCCCAACACACTTCCAACAATGTTCATGTTGTGAAATCAAAGCTGCTGCCTTGGCCCTCTGTATCCCTTCTCACCTGGAAGATGTCCAGGGAACCTGCTGAATGTGCAGACGACATAGCGAAGAACCCTGGAACCTTTATGACTGGGTCAGCAGCTCTGGAGCTTATCTGCCTGCTGACGCAAAATAAGGATGCCGATTGGTTGAAGGGGCATAGGGGAATAGCACATTTCTAATGGACTTCCTGGTCCTGCTGATTAGATTCAGAAATGAGATAGACTGGACTGAAAAACGTTCTTCTGGATACCAAGGGGGGAGTGTAGGGGATAAGTCATACTGATTTGAGAACCTGATCGTGCTGATTTGAAACCCTGCCAAACATGACAAAAACATGCTCTGGCCAGGAAGTGAGAAAGAGCTCAAAAAGCGCTTGTGGCTCAGTAGTAGTGCCTCAGTAGTACTGCCTCAGTAGCAGTCCCTCAGTAGTAATGCCTCAATAGTAATGCCCAGTAGTAGTGCCCGGTAGTAGTCCCTCAGTAGGAGTCCCTGGTAGTAGTGCCTCAGTAGTACTGCTGCAGTAGTAGTGCCTCAGTAGTAATGCCTCAGTTGTAGAGCCCGGTAGTAGTCCATCAGTAGTAGTGCCTAGTAGTAGTGCCTCAGTAGTACTGCTGCAGTAGTAGTGCCTCAGTAGTAGTGCCTCAGTAGTAATGCTTCAGTAGTAGTCCCTCAGTAGTACTGCTGCAGTAGTAGTGCTGCAGTCAGGCCCGTTGACAGTCTTGCTGGGGCCCGGGACAAGAAAGTTTCATGTGCCCCCACCTCCCCCTCGGCTTACGTCATTTGAATTTTCTCTGTAGCAGACAATCCTTGTGTTAGGTCATATAGTATATAATATAACCACACAAAGCTGTTTCTGACAGCTGACTGGTTTATACTTGATGCGTCGCGAGCGGCGCGAGGGTTCGGGCGGCGAAAATGACGTAATCGCAGTAGCACCACCCATGCGTGAGGGCCTCATGCGCTGTCGATTCGCGAGGTCGTGCACCTCTTGAATTTTGTAACTTCACGCGCGCCGTGCCTCAGCGCAATGAACAAAGTCATGTTTGCAGGTTTCATACACCTATACAAGGTGGAATTAAAGCACTTGTACATCATTTTCAAGGTCCATTTCAATATTTCCCAGCACGTTAAACTTAATAAAGTTAAATATTTATATATATAGTCGAAATGATTCGAAATAATTCACTTTTTATCACATTATTTAATGGTGGTTTATTTTCAAAACGTCCAATCTTAACGTTTTCACGTTCTCTCGTGTTTCGCCCTGGAATTACAAGAGTGTGACGCTGGGGTCGTGGCGAAGGATGAGACACAGAATCCTTGCAATTTGACTGACGTCACTTTTAATTACACAAATATTGCGCAATAGCGCACGAGCAACACCGAAGAAGCACACACACAACGTGTAGACTTAGACAACGACGAGCACAGGACACTGCACGAGCGCACATTAAATAGACAAACCACATTAGCCCCACGTGATTACGAGACTATTCACAGGTGATACACATTATCACACGACATAGCCATCACCACGGAATTCCACAGATGCAGACAAAGCACGTGGACGTTGACACACGCCCAAAAGGGAGGGGCCGGGGTCCTCAACGTGACAGACGCCCCCTCCAAGGGCACTACCCGTCCCGGGGTGCCAACAGGACCGAGTGCCCCGAACCCACGATGATGGGCGGATCCGACGCGCTCAGTCCTGCGTCTGGGAGGTGACTGCCCTTGGCGAAGCGTCTGTTACGAATCGCCTAGCACACCCTCCCTGGGAAGACAGGGGAAAAGACGTTAGACACACTGAATGGAACATTCACAAACACACACACAGGCACGCTTACACATAGTGGCACAAGAGGGAAAAACGGGCTAGGTACACAAAGGGGAAGACTGACAAACACTGGAACACACACACACATGACATAGGCGCCAGGCTTCGCGCCAGAAGGAGAGCGAGTAGGGGAGAGAGGTCCGGAGCTGCTGGCGCTGCGTTGGGCAATCCCCCTCCTGCCTTCGCTGCGAACCCTCCGCCGGGTGCAGCGTGGCTGGCGTACGTGCCCGGTGCAGCGCGGCGGGCGGACGTGCCCGGTGCAGCGCGGCGGGCGGACGTGCCAGGCGCAGCGTGGCTGTAGGACGTGCCAGGCGCAGCGTGGCTGTAGGACGTGCCAGGTGCAGCGTGACTGGCGGACATGCCAGGCGCAGCGCGAGGGAGCTCCTCCTCGTAGTCCATCAGCTCCTTCTCGCCCTCCAGAACCCCCTCCATGGACTCAGCCGGACTCTCACCCCGGGAATAGTCCATGGGGCTGGCCCCGGAAGGTCCGGAGGATGCGGTCTCCCCAGGACTCCTCCTCCCTTTCCACGGAGGAGGGAAGGCTCTCCTCCTCGTCCTCCGTGTAGGAGTCACTCTCTGATATCCCCGATCCCACAGACGGGGAATAGTCCTCGGCGCCGTACTCCACCGTGGACCTGTCGTCCTCCAAATGAGGGTAATGGTCCCGCTCTTCCTCACCCTCCTGGAAGTGGGCTACTCAATGCCTGCAACTTAACTGTAATATTATTAAGTTGCTTCATGATCTGGTGAATTATTTGATCATGGTTACCTAACTGTCCTTGGATTACGACTGCAGCTTGTAATGCTGCAGCGTCACATGAATCGGCTGGGTTCATTTTTAGGCTGATTCGTTCTGTAACGCAGGGCGTACAGATCGGTACACCCTGCGTTATGAAACGAAGGGGAACGTGAACCCAAATGCCGTATGAAAACCAATCTGCATGCACATAAAAACACACACACACACACAGAAGCAAAACGAAACTAAAATAGACGCGGAAAACTCAACGCGTAAACGAAACTCAACCGTCTAGGCACGGGAGGAATAAATAACCAGGGCAACAGAAATAACGCGGAAGTATTACAATGCGTGAAAACGCAACAAAGGACTCCAGGGGAAGACTGGACACAGGCAAACGCCGCAACAAAACAAAACCTTTCCCAAAAATAAAAGAGTAACTGACAGGAAGAGATAAAGCTGGAGGAAAACTTGAGAAGGGCCAGAAGTGGCGCAGGAGGTAGATACTCGAATAAGTGACAGGTAAGTAAGAGAGATAAAGGTGATGAGACACCTTGTAACGACACGCAACACTAGAGAAGAGACAAGAGAGAGAGAAGGCTGAGACCGTGACGGCAAGACACCAAAACGAATCAGCAGTGATCCGCTTCACCAAGCTTCCTTAAGAAGCCTTAGAAACGGCTGAAACGGATCAGCGCTGATTGCGCCCAGCTAGTCTAGGACTGACTCGGGTGCCTCTTCTGGAGGTAGAAGGTGTGGCATCCGAGCCAGCCCTGACAGAGCCCCCCCCCTAGGCCCGAGACCTCGCGGGCCCAGGGCGACAGCCCTGTCACGGCGGAAGTCGCGAATCAGGGACCGATCGACAACACGAGAGGCGGGGACCCAGGACCGTTCCTCGGGCCCATAACCTGCCCAGTCGACCAGGTACTGGTCACAACCCCGAACACGGCGATGGTCCAACAACCGACTAACGGTGTACACCGGGCCGCCATCGACCATGCGGGGGGGCGGCGGAGCCGGAGCACGGGGCATGCCACACAGAACTGGGCGGAGACGGGAGACGTGGAAAACAGGATGGACCCGCATGGAAGGGGGAAGCAACAGCCGGTAAGAAACCGGATTTATCCGCCTGTCAACCTGGAAGGGACCCAGGTATCGAGGGGCCAACTTCCTGGTCCCACCCCGGACCGGCAGATCCTTGGCGGACAGCCAGACACGTTGCCCGGGGCGGAAGGACAAGGCAGGGAGACGGTGCTTATCAGCACTGCGGCGGTAACCAGCTGAAGCGGACAACAGGGCTTTGCGGGCCTTACGCCATGCCAACCGGCACCGCCGCACCAAGGCACGGGCCCCTGGAACAGCCACCTCCTGTTCCTGGTCAGCGAACATGGGAGGCGCGTACTCGTAGAGACACTCAAAAGGTGACATGCCGAGAGCAGAGTGCCATAAGGTGTTGTGGGCGTACTCAGCCCACAAGAGCTGGTCAGACCAGGAGGACGGATTAGAGGACGCCAGGCACCGGAGCGTCTGTTCAAGGTCCTGGTTGGTCCTCTCCGTCTGGCCATTGGTCTGAGGATGAAACCCTGACGACAGACTGGCCTTGGCACCCAACAGGCTCAGGAAAGCACCCCAAAACCGACTCGTGAACTGCGGCCCCCTATCAGACACCACGTCTGAAGGGAAACCGTGGTGCCTGACGATGTTGTGCAGAAATAAGGAGGCCGTATCGCGAGCAGAGGGAAGCTTAGGCAGGGCTAGGAACCTTGCCACTTTTGAGAATCGGTCAATAATAACCAGGATAGTAGTGTTGCCCCGAGAGGGGGGCAACCCAGTAACGAAGTCAAGAGCCACATGGGTCCAAGGCCTGGACGGGATGGGGAGGGGACGCAGCAGACCGGAGGGTTTGGCATGAGAGGCCTTGTTGCGGGCGCATGTCCCACAGGCCGAAACGTAGTTCCCCACCTCCTGGTCCATGCCGGACCACCAGAACTGTCGTCGCAGGAGTTCAAGGGTGCGGCGTGCCCCCGGGTGAGCAGCGAAAGGGGAGTCATGGCCCCATTCCATCACCTTCTTCCTCATAGAAGGATGTACATAAAGACGGCCAGGAGGAACCCCACTAGGACCAGGCCTACGGGTAAGCGACCGTTTGACAGCAGCCTCGACGTCCCACTGAATGGGTGCTACTATCTTGGACGAGGAAATTACTGTGCTTGGCTCGATTGATTCGGCTGGCACCTCCCACTGGCGAGACAGCGCATCAGGTTTTATGTTTTTGGTGCCAGGCCGATAGGAGAGAGTAAAGTCGAACCGGCTAAAGAAAAGCGACCACCTAGCTTGTCTTGGGTTAAGACGTTTGGCCTGCTGTAGGTAGGCCAAATTTTTATGGTCGGTCCAGACCAGGAACGGGTTTTTGGCCCCCTCTAACCAATGCCTCCATTCTTCTAGTGCCAGTTTCACAGCCAGCAACTCCTTGTCGCCGACGTCGTAGTTTCTCTCGGCAGGTGTCATGCGGTGTGAAAAATAAGCACACGGATGAAGTTTCTGGGGGGTGCCCGATCGTTGGGAGAGAATGGCGCCCACTCCGTAATCTGAGGCATCGACCTCAACAATAAAGTGTAGGTCAGGGTCAGGCATACGGAGGATTGGCTCAGAGGTAAACTGCTTTTTGAGCCTATCGAATGACTGCTGGGCCTCAGGAGACCACATAAACGGACCTGGGGTTTTCTTAGTGAGGTTAATGAGTGGGGCCGCCAGGGTACTGAACCCCTTTATGAAGCGGCGATAAAAATTGGCAAAACCCAGGAACCGCTGGACTTGGCGTAGTGATGCGGGAGTAGGCCATTGGGTCACTGCCCAAATTTTGGTCGGGTCCATAGCCAGAGTATTAGGGGCTATCCTGTACCCTAAAAAGGCTACTTCCTGGATATGGAAGAGCGATTTCTCCAACTTAACATACAGATGGTTCTCATGCAAGAGTTGGAGGATACGCCTCACATGTTTGATATGCTCGGACACAGAGTCACTGTAGATGAGGATGTCATCTAGGTAGACGAAGGCATACCGATCAAGGGCTTCTCTGAGCACTTCGTTTATAAAGCGCTGAAAAACAGCAGGGGCGTTCATTAAACCAAATGGCATCACTAAATATTCATAGTGGCCTGACGGGGTGATAAAGGCGGTCTTCCACTCATCCCCTTCTCTAATCCTGACCAGGTTGTAAGCACTACGAAGGTCTAATTTGGAAAATATAGTGGCTTTTTGTAATGCCTCGAATGCTGTGGCCATGAGGGGTAATGGGTGGCGGTCTTTGACGGTCGCCTTATTGAGACCACGGTAATCTATACATGGCCTCAATCCGCCATCTTTTTTCCCTACGAAGAAGAAACCAGTACCGGCGGGTGAAGTTGAGGGACGAATAAAACCTGCAGCAAGTGCCTCCTTGACATACTCTTCCATAGCCTTGCGTTCCGGGGCAGCCAGAGAGAAGAGACGGCCCCTGGGTGGGCTCGCCCCGGGTAGCAGGTCTATGGCCATATCGTAGGCCCTGTGAGGGGGAAGGAAGCCAGCCTTTTGTTTGCTAAATACCTCAGCCAGGTCATGATATTCAGTGGGGACCTGAGTAAGGTCCACGGCTTCATGTGGACATTTAATAGGGGAATCGAGCTCCTTCTTTAAACAGGTCTCTTTACAGATCTGGCTCCAATCCTTTACTGTGCGCGACAACCAGTCGACTTCTGGGTTATGCCGTTGTAACCAGGGAAAACCCAGGATAAGACGCATTGTGGGAGCACTGATTACATACAGAGAGATCTGTTCATGATGCCCTCCTATACTCATCTCTATGGGCACAGTTTGTTTGGCGACCTCACCAGAACTTAAAGCTCGGCCATCTACAGCAGCTACCTTGAGAGGCTTATCCAAGCTAAACAGGGGTATTCCCAATTCTTCTACGAGAGAGGCGTCAATAAAGTTGGCGGCTGCCCCTGAATCAATGAAGGCCATCAGACGTCTTTTCTCTGACCCCCTCCAAGACAGAGACACATGAACATATAGAGCGTTACTGGGAGGACTTGAGACAGAACCTGCCAGAGCCCCAGTGTTGACTGGTGGGTTGACCTTTTTCCCCTGCAGCTCGGGGCATCTGGAACGTTGGTGACCCGCCCCACCGCAGTATAAACACCTGCCTTCCTGGAGACGTGCTTGTCTTTCTAGACGTGACAGTCGTGTATGACCTATCCGCATGGGTTGAGGGTCAGTACCACATACAGGGGATTCAGAGACACACGACTGGGTTACTGTAGGTGTAGTGTCTCGATATAGCATTTTTGCACATCTACGTTCGTGGTACCGGTTGTCAAGATGCACTGTGAGTGCTATGAGTTTATCAAGATCGGCCGGGGGATTGCGGAGTGCTAGCTCGTCTTTTAGTTCTTCAGATAACCCTTCCTGATAGACGGTCATAAGAGTCTCTGGACCCCATCCACTTTCAGAAGCCAGTGTTCTAAATTCAAGAAAATACTCCGCCACCGATAATTTTCCCTGGCGTAACCTCAATAAACGTGCACCGATAACTGCTCCTGATGATGGGTGGTAGAAAGCACTTCTCATAGCGCTAGAAAAATGTGCATATGAAACACACATGTCGGTCTGTTTCTCCCAAATGGGCGTGGCCCAAGCTAACGCTTTGTCGGACAGCAATGCCACAACATAGGCTATCTTGGAGCGTTCTGTTGGGAAGCGTGAGGGTTGTTGTTCAAAAATGAGTGTGCATTGTAAAAGAAAACCTCGACACCCATCTGGATTCCCTGAGTAGCGAGCTGGAGGCGGTAATGCCATTTCCGGATGACTCGCGGCACTGGGTGCTGTGACAGGGTTAATAGGAGGATTACAAGAAGCAGGAAGTGGGCTACTCAATGCCTGCAACTTAACTGTAATATTATTAAGTTGCTTCATGATCTGGTGAATTATTTGATCATGGTTACCTAACTGTTGTCCTTGGATTACGACTGCAGCTTGTAATGCTGCAGCGTCACATGAATCGGCTGGGTTCATTTTTAGGCTGATTCGTTCTGTAACGCAGGGCGTACAGATCGGTACACACTGCGTTATGAAACGAAGGGGAACGTGAACCCAAATGCCGTATGAAAACCAATCTGCATGCACATAAAAACACACACACACACACACAGAAGCAAAACGAAACTAAAATAGACGCGGAAAACTCAACGCGTAAACGAAACTCAACCATCTAGGCACGGGAGGAATAAATAACCAAGGCAACAGAAATAACGCGGAAGTATTACAATGCGTGAAAACACAACAAAGGACTCCAGGGGAAGACTGGACACAGGCAAACACCGCAACAAAACAAAACCTTTCCCAAAAATAAAAGAGTAACTGACAGGAAGAGATAAAGCTGGAGGAAAACTTGAGAAGGGCCAGAAGTGGCGCAGGAGGTAGATACTCGAATAAGTGACAGGTAAGTAAGAGAGATAAAGGTGATGAGACACCTTGTAACGACACGCAACACTAGAGAAGAGACAAGAGAGAGAGAAGGCTGAGACCGTGACGGCAAGACACCAAAACGAATCAGCAGTGATCCGCTTCACCAAGCTTCCTTAAGAAGCCTTAGAAACGGCTGAAACAGATCAGCGCTGATTGCGCCCAGCTAGTCTAGGACTGACTCGGGTGCCTCTTCTGGAGGTAGAAGGTGTGGCATCCGAGCCAGCCCTGACAAATTGCCACTCTAATCAATGTCACATGGCAAATATTTTAATCAGACCTAGGGAAATTCATACATTGTTCTGGGTTCTCAAATCTGCTTGAATCTACCTATCTGTATTCAATGAGGATGTCTGGGTGTAGTTTTTATATTTAGTATTTATATGGATCTTTTTCATTTTGCAGATTGTTAAGACATTGAACAGCATAGACATTTTTCAGATTCTTCCCAAGTTTACCATATTCTGGACTCGTTACCATATTCTGGTCTCGTTACCATATTCTGGACTGTGATGTTCACATTTTCATACATCTTGGTGAACTTTTAGCAATGCTCCTAAATAAAGGCTCCAAGAGTTAAACTGTGAAAGTAATTTACTATTAAATAAATAAATTAATTAATTAATTACCGTAATTAATTGTTTGTTGGTTTATTCATTTACATGTTCTTGTAAACTGTTTCTAGTTTATAGCTACATTGCAGAACTGCATCTTCATTTCAAACATACTTTTATTTTCCTGTATGTGTGTTAAGATCATATTGTCATCTTGATGGACAGTAGGAGGTGGTGCTTGCTGGTTTAAGAATCTTATTAAAATGCAGAAATGCAGGGTTCTTGTAAGTATTGCCAGCCGTTAGAAACACACACACACAAACATAGCAAAAAATAGAAATTCTAACTGCTGTAAGCCACACTGAAAACTGATCGGTAATGTTTACAACAACTTTACATGCTACCCTACTTCAAGGTGATAATTAGAACACTAGAATGTTTTCTATGACTTTAAGGTACTGATGAGTTCAGCACCAGTTTCTCACTGCTTGATGAAAATGTTATCATAATACTGAGGCATTGTAAAATCAGTGTACAAAAGCATTTAAAGACTGACACAGCTAATGCTAACAGAAATTAAATTCTTTGTGCGTAATGAACAGAAACAAACATACGTTTCTTTTTTTCATAGTCCTGGGTAGTTAGTGAGGTAAATCAAGGTCTTACCACCTTGATGAGAGGCACCGACACATTTGCTGGTTTTCCCAAGACTTGTTCTTTTGCTTGAGGTGCATGTGATCTACCACAAAAGAGAGACAACCAAAGAAATGGAATTTAAATATTTTTGTTAAAGCTCTCTTTATTGCTATGGAGACTGACTCCAAATTACACCTCACCTATAAAAGTGTAAAAATAGTCAAATGATTTAGTCCATGATAACAAAGGAATTAGGCACATGGATGCACATGTCTGTAGGGATGATATATAATAATTCAAGAAGGAAAAAAATGTAAATAATATGTACAATAACCCGGAGAATTTAGACCACTTTAAATACGTCAACAATATAATGACACACAATAATTCACTGTAACAAACTACTGTAACAAATTTAAATACTCTAATCTGCCTGAGGCAAACTCTCAGCAGTATTATTAATACTTTAAATATGTTCATAAGTCATTATTTAAGATTTATTGGATCACCCTGAAGATCCTTGCTGGACTGAATTTGGAGTATTTGACTGAACAACAGTGGCTCATGCAATGAAGGGGTGTGTGCCCGCCTCCCTGGGCTGTCTGTGAGTGGTGGAGGCAGGCAAACGTTTTTAATAACATTCCTGGTGTTTATGAAAATATGTCCATGAGGCCGGAGGAGGCTGTAAAAGTGAACAGTCTTCCTCCTGGCTGCTTCCCTGTCAAAGCCCACGTTTGTGCTGCTGTGTCCTCCGCTGACGTGGATTCAAACTACGTTCCCTGGCAGCTCTTCAACAAACATTACATTACACACCAAGCCCTGCGCCAAAGTCCATGATGAAGAGTTTCATTAGACATTATTTGAGAATGTTGCGTAAATAAATAGCCATTCAAATGGGTCCCAAAAAAGGAAGTTATAATGATGTAAATCATGTAAATCATGTGTAAGGGTGTGTGCAATCTGGCCTTAAAGCAAACAGTCTGCTCTCCTGCCGTTCTCTGCTGTTTCCCATTACATTCCTCATTCCAGTTCCCCTCACGCCTCTCCTCTTACGCCCAGACTCTAACCCCTCAATCCCCACACACACACACTCACTACCCCAAACCCTCACTTATATTTCACCTCTATTCCTCTCACTATTATTCCTCTCACCCTTGTTCCCTCATCACTATTCCATGACTATTAACCCCTCTTGCTTAACTCATATACCTTCACCTATATCCCTTAACTCATATACCTTCACCTATATCCCTTAACTCATATACCTTCACCTATATCCCTTAACTCATATCCCTTCACCTATATCCCTTAACTCATATCCCTTCACTCATATTCAGAGTTCTGTGTGTGATGTATGTGTGTGTCAGGTAGTCTGAACTACTACATTAGTTTTGAGCCTGGATGGGCTGTGGAAAGATCAACATAAGAAAACATGTTATGACAGGTTATTGGAGGTTATGCTATAAGTGACAGGTTTGCATGTTATGACAGGTTATGACAACAATGGGCTCCATGATAACGATTAAATTAACAATAGCTTCTTTACAGCTTCATGTTAAATTATCTCATCACTTAGCATTGTTAAGATATGTTATGGACTGCTTATGTGATGGTTAAGTGCCATCAATGTGAATATATTATTTCATCATATTAAAGAACTTGAATTCTCAATAACCCATCTGCAGCTCTGGTAACCTTCAATATCAATCAGAACTCTTAAGATTTCTGAAGTGATATTTAACTTTATAAGTTATTTTATTTCACCAAAAGCCCAGGGTTTGCATAGTTCTCTTCCATGCAAGCTGGATGTATGAGACTAGGTAAGGCTAGGCTGAACAGATGGATACCATGTGTCCAGGGCTGGGGTCAGAGGAGTGACCCTAGGAGCCTACGCTGAGCTGTTCCACTGCCTCTACCAGAGTGCATTCACAGGTCAGCAGCCAGAAAGGAACGATGGTTGGTGTTAAAGCCTGCTTACTGACCCTTTAATGAATTATGAATCATGCTAACTGATGGGAGCTAAAACTCATTGTGTTTCAAGAACATGGATTGTGTCTAAAATCTGCATGCTTGGCCCCAGTGTTCAGTTTCCGAAGCAACTCGATATACCCAAAATGCAATCTGGGGGTCAGTGAGGTCAAATATATTCAAACATATCATGTACTAGGACTATGTAAACTGGGACTATGTAAACTTACCTGCACTGTGCTGTCATAAATACCCCTAGTAGGACCAGAAACAACAACAAAAACATATTACAATGAAAGTCTCTGAGACCCCAGACTGCAGCTATATAGATGTATAGCCTACCCCCAACCTAATCCTAATCTAATCCTAACCCTAACCTAATCCTAACACTAACCCTAATTTTAACCTAATCCTAACCTAATCCCAACACCAACACTAACCCTAAATTCCTAACCATAACCCTAGATTCCTAACCCTAACCCAATCCAAACACTAGATTACTAACATTAGATCCCTATTAGATATCTAACCCTACCCTAACCCTAACCCTAAATCTAACCCTAGATTCCTAACCCTAAATCTAACTGTACTTCACATTTTAATTTAAGAGTTTTAATATTAAATTATTAAATCACATGTTAATTTAACATTTTTTAAATGTTAAATTATTAAATCACATGTTAGTTTAACAGTAATCATTTTGCTGCCTCTTGTCAGGCCCCACAGTCTGTTCCAGGCACAATAGAGGAATGAACGGACTCTACCACCAATATGCATACATTATAATACATTATAAAACATTATAAGAAATTATAATACATTATAATCATGAAGTGCCTGATCCAACCTGAACAAATCCTTTTCTTTATAATTTATGTTCTTAGTTCAAATGTTCTATTCAATATAAAATATATATTTTTAAAGGAAACATATATTTCAGTTTTTATGAATTAATTTATTTTGGGAATTAGTTTTCTTTAAATTATGTTATTCCAATTATTTCTGGTCAACATTTCAGTTTTTTCAGATTTCATGTTGATTATTAAGAAGATGATTAAGATTAAGTCTCATCTTGACTGCCAGGGAAAGCCCATCACATGTAGATGATTTGTTCAGGAATCTCTCATGTTGAAAAAACAGGAACATAAGGGGAAAAAACACATTTTTATGCAAACTGTAAAAAAATAAGTCAGGACACCAGCCACATCAACATGTAGAGAAGCATCACAGTCATCTTACATAGTCTAACCCTAATCCTAAGACATCTAAACCCTAACCCATCTTAAACCTAACCCTAATCCTAACCCATCTTAACCCTAACCCTAACACATTTTAACCCTAACCCATCTTAACCCTAACCTTAACCCTAATCTTATCCAACACGACGTACAAGAAATCATTAAGAACTACGGTGCAACAACCACTAAGTACATTCACCCACATGAAGTTCACATGTGCTGCAGGTGTGTTGTTGGTGTGCTGTAGGTGTGCTGTAGGTGTGCTGTAGGTGTGGTGTAGGATCACCCAGGAGCCAATGACATGTCTCAACTGCATGTTGGTTCCATGGGCAGATTCATATGCCAAATAATTTCCATGCAACAGAGAAGAGCCAGGAGATTCATCTTGGGCCAAGACATCATCTGAGTATTTTAAAACTAGCAACATGAAACATACATTCTTTCAGACTTAATGTCTCTCCAGTAGCAATACTCCATCATTATTTGGCTATGAATTGATCAATAAAACTGACAGCATTTCCAGAGTCCACCAAATTTAGGAAAATATATCATGACCGTTCTACAGATGTACTGACACAAGAGAACAGCTAGGTGTGTTTGCCCAGTAAGAAACAGTCATCAGAGACTGGGACCCGTCCTTGGCTTCAGAACATGAGCTCGCCCATGAGCTGGACGCATAGTCTCTTAAGCAGTAAGTTATCCAACTAGAAAGCCAAGGAGATGGGTTAGGGTTAAGGTTAGGGTTAGGGTGAGGGCTAAGGTGAGGGTTAAGGTGAGGACTGATGCAGATATAACTTCTCCGTTTGCATTTTGGATGGAGACTTCCATAAAAGCAAAGCTAGAAGGAACTTAATGGAACAAATCACCAGCATAGCTCCGTAGTTTCTGATCCCTGTGTTATTGGCACAGCAAGCCGTGCATATAGGTCGGTGATGTCTAGATGCACAAATCTGATCAGATCACTTGCAAATAACAGTGTGGACAGTTGTCTCAAAAATCCAATTTGAGAAGCAAATCAGATTTGCCTGATAAAAACCTAACTCTGTAACAGTATGACAAGTCACTCTACTAATCCCTTTATGACAACCCAAACCATTGGTTTCAAAACATCACAGCCAGGGCATACAAGCTGTGTGACAATTACCACACAGTGCTTGAGGAATATATTTTCAGTTACCTAACAGGACCAGATTGGTCACTATCAATAATCTACCATAGCAACTCAAGCAACATGGAATCGGCCATATTTTATTTGAGAGGGGCATGTTATTGCAAAAGATTACAATAGATTCCTCATTCCCTGGTCAAGTATTCTATGGTCAACTTTACCAAGAACAGTGCTTAAATAATGGTGTGCCTACCCAGTTAAGAATTATATATTCCTTCAAGGCTGAATATCTTGTTGGCTGCTGTTTATTCAATAATATTAGAAAGACAAAACTGTTTTAGCTCTTGTGGGTTTCATGCTAAACATCTAAGTTTACAGGTTTTACTCCATGTACAGCTGTATAATCTAATGCATTTTTTAAAAGAACAACAACAATAAATCATATAGTCTGGGCTTGAAATAATAAATTGTTGTCATATATCTGCAGACCTAACCCAATGTGCCCCTCCAAACAACCTACCCCTCAGGATAACGCATAAGAAGGGTTAGGCTTTGGGGAGGGGGGAACACAGTTGTTGCCAATGTTGCTAATGTTCTATTGAGCTCTTGGCCATGCATTAGTTTAGGTATGGAAAAACAGTAGCTATCAAATCCCAGTAGCTACTGTGGTGTCAGTGACAGATGTTTACAATGGTGTCATAAAATAACAAAAACAGGAACAGCTATCAGAAAACCTCCATTTGTCAGTGCCTTCTTTACTTTAGCTGAACACGTACAGCCATACACACAGAGAAACACACTGCATTGCTCTATTTGAAAGTACTGTGATTTGAAAAGGAGCATGTTCATAGCAACTTCACAACAGAACTGACTGTGCTCTGTCAGAGAGGTTGATATATTAGCTGCTTTCTCTGTGCTGTGTAGACCCCAGTCCAAGCTTCTAATGCTTGCACACTCATCCTCTCACTCCTCCTTTATTCACTGCACCATACTCTAAAACCCTCTAAATCAAGGGTAGAAGAAAGAGACTGAAAGAGAAAGAGAGAGAGAAAGAGATGCAGAGAGATTAAAAGAGAGAGAGTAAAACACAACAGCTGATTCAAATTTAAGCAAGAAATTAGGGCAGTTTTCCGGAACACATACAGTAGCACTCCGCCCCATTAGTGAGTGTGTTGTGACGCAGACACTCAGTTGAATTAGCCGGGCTGACTGCATTACGCACGGTAACCAGCGGGTTCAAACAGGGTTAGCCTGTGTGCTGCTGCCAAATGTGGTGATGAAGTGTGCAATCTCATCCTGGGGGAGCACATTAACTGAAACTCTGCACAGTGTGCAGATGTAAATCACAGTCCTCTTGAGTCACCCCAACAGAAGGAGGGAGGGAGACTGTGCTTAATAGTCTCAAGAGACTAACAAACCCATCAACAGAAATAATCTACTCAGCGCAGCAAGACCATGAACCCGAGACAACTGACCACAGCTAAATGTCTGAGGCCAAAACAAAAAAAGTGTATGAAGATAAGACTTTTATGTTGGCATCAAGTTCTTTGCTAATGTCATATTTTCCAAGTGTTTATCTAAACTGCAAATCTCTTCCATATCGTAAGAGCAAGAGAGAAGGACTAAGTTCTTCTTCCCAGCCCCAAGGAACTGTGTCAGTGTCTCTTTATCCATGCCTAGCTCAAAGGATTTAACACTCTTTGCCACAATAAATCCAAAGCAATAAACCACCTCAGAAATGACTGAATGCGTCAGTCTTGTAGCTGTGTGGGGGAACCTGGTTTGCAAGTCAGTAGCTAGTAACAATGTGTAATGTGACAGTGGTCTTCATAGAAAGAAACCATTTGGATGTAGGGTGTTGAACTATCAGATGAAAGAAATAATGTTGGTATATGATTATCTTAATATTTAACCTTTAATTAAACTATATAAACTTTTCAACTGCATTGAATGCAAAACAAATAAAATCAAAAAATTCTAAACTAAGTACATGACTTTGCAGTTTATGTAAGGTGGACAAGCCAGTTTTTAAAACAGGAGATTAATGTTAGCAAATATAACCAGCTCCCTGACGGATACACATTATAATAATAATTGAAGTTTGGGTTAGCTAGTTAGCTAAGTTGGAATTAGATCAGCTGGCATTGCAGGGTTGCCAACTCTCACGCATTGAGCGTGAGACACACGCATTTGACCGTTTTCACATGCTCTCACGCAACACTTCCGATATCTCACGCCGAAAAAAAAAATCCAGTTTATTTACCTCTGATCCACATCTATGATTCAATGAGTTACTAGTTCGCTCTGGTGCCAACCACCGGCGATCGTTAGATCGCGATATAACACCTAATTTGTGTCCATTTTACGTTCGCCATTTTGATTTAAACCGTTTTTGAAACCAAGCATTGCACCATATGCTGCCTAGATAGTATTTGAATATTGGTAATTTTCAAGTCTATAAAAGAGCAAAAATGTAACCAAACAGCCATAAAGTGTCCTAACTACCACCTGTGGACCATGAACCTTATAAATGAGCAGTGAATGGTTGACAGAGGCTTCATCAATCCATACGAGACCAGGTGGAAGCCATGCATGGCCTTGTCTGTAGATGGCAAAGGTGTCAAAAGTATTCACATTCATTAGAAGTGTAGATACTAGGGTTTAAAAAATACTTCTGCAGAAACTGAAATAACGAGAGGGGCGGGTTACATGAAGAGGGACTATGAACACACATAGCTACATAAACAAAACAAACATGACTGACAGCTGGGCCAGGGGCTAACAGTGACGTCAATGGGCCTATAGTACATTATGACTATAATATTATATTATACATCATAGGGCCTATAGGGCACTAACCCACCTTGCCCAAAAACATTTTTCTAAAAGCCATAATGGTTATATTTTAAAATGTTAATGTTGAAACATTAGAAATGCACTAAGTTATCTGTTTCAGCCACATATATACCCATTTTATATGATTGCATTTTAGCACAATGCGAATGTATTAAAACCATACCGTCAGATCTACTCTATACAGATGGAGTGATTTACCTGGATAGTTTTTTTTGTTGAACGTTGACAAGCCAGATTGAAAACATACTGAAATGAAATAGGAGTAATGAGTAATGAGTAGAAGTAAAAAGTCGGCTGAAAAATAATTACTCCAGAAAAGCAAATACCCAAAATCTGTACTTAAGTAAAGTAATGAAGTATTTGTACTTGCTGAGTGTTGCAGAGAGAGAGATAAACAAGAGAGGGAGGGGAGAGGGGACAATTTTAATTAAAGCAGTCACAACAGTAACACTGTAGATCAGGGGTGGCCAACCCGCGGCTCGCGAGCCGCATGCGGCTCTTTGCCTGGTTTCGTAGCAGGGCTCACCTGCACTAACGGGGCGACACACTGCTACATTTTCGTGGTGCGCGGTTTGTTTACAAGCCTAGCGAGCCGCTAATACTTTTAAAATCGCCGTAGTGGAAAACACGCATTTGACTGTCTTCACAGCTAATAATTTAACACCCCCCCCTAGGGTCTAGTCTAGTGTTTGCTAAGGTAGGTTAACTCTCTAGCTTAGGCTAGCTAGCCTAGCAACATCGAATATGTGAACTTATGTCTTAGCTGATCTAGTTATTTGAGTGGAAAACTACAGTTAACTATATCTAGGTTAGTTGCTTTGAAAATGTCTAAACTTACTGTTTTAAATGTTTTAATGTATTTTTCACTGATTTAGCCATTACAAATTAACTGCTCGTGGTATACCTTGCAATACTAATGGCTAAAGATTGTTTTTGCTAGTAGCAAGCTAGCTAGCTAGCTTAGTTAGTTTTGAACTAAAGATAATGTTAGAAAATTACCTGAGGAGATGATGCCTTTTTTGTAAATTTGTTCTTGTACACATAGATAGCAAAAATACAGAAACTTACCTCAGTGTGTGATATCTCCAAAGCCGTTTAAAAATCTTACTTTCAGACACAGCGGGAGAGCGTGCTAGACTTTCGTGGGGGTGGGGGCGGACGAGTGGAGGTGAGGG
Source organism: Brachyhypopomus gauderio (assembly GCF_052324685.1). Lineage (NCBI taxonomy): Eukaryota > Metazoa > Chordata > Actinopteri > Gymnotiformes > Hypopomidae > Brachyhypopomus > Brachyhypopomus gauderio. The sequence goes on along the minus strand of NC_135215.1, from coordinate 10,646,261 downwards.
GTATTGGGCCAATGGTTTATTCCACAAATCAGTTGTTTTAACTTTACATTTTGAATTAATTTAGTTATTAAAGTTGCTTCACATATGAAAATGAAACGGCATGCAATTCATTTGTTTGTGTGCCAGAGAAATATGTAGTTCTGCCATTCTTTTCATGAGCTGAGGTATAAAATTATGCAGTTTGTCTGTTTTGTAGCTTGAATAAAAAAACTAGGATATGTTTTAAAAATAATGCCCATGTGGGACCCCCTGGGGCCTGCAACTATAACCCAGCTGGGGCTAGGATTTATAACCCCAGTGGGATCCACAAATGTAACTCAACTGGGGCCCAAATAGAACCATTCATAAAGCCCGCTCTAAGCCCATGCCCAGATAAAACCCATACTGCCCAGTTAAATCACATGTGGAGCCCATGTGGACATGTTGGCTGGGAGGACTCTGGAATTGCCAGTCTGCTGTCCAGAAGGCTGACTTCATCTCAACCCTCAACCCTTCGGCTCTGACCGAAACCCGGGAGAACTGTCCTCTGCCTTCTCATTCACTCGTTCTTCGTAGGGGTGATGGCTCTGGTCTACTGCTATATCCAGAATGGCATTTATAGGTCTACTGCTATGTCCAGAGTAACACAGGTCTACTGCTATGTCCAGAATGGCAAAGGTCTACTTCTATTTCCAGAGTGGTGTTTCACCCAACTTTCCTTCTCGGCTCAATGTCTTCCTTTGAGCTTCATACTATCACTGTATCCTACCCCACTAATTTTCACATCATTGTGATGTATCGCCCTCCAGGTTCCCTTGATAATTTCCCTGATGAGCTTGATACCCTCCTTAGCAAATTCACCATTGAATTCACCAAATCCACTCATTCTGACCAACCTTCCATCAGACAATTTACATTTTTCTTGCATCATTCCATCGTCATTTGACCTCGCCATCAACTTGTCCCCTCCGACTCACAGAGCAGGCAACATTCTGGACCTGGTCTTTACACAAGCCACCGGAACATCGGACATCACAGTCACCCCCCTTCACCTGTCATACCAACACCTTCTATCCTTCTTTTTTTCTTCTATTTTTAACCCTCCCTCTCCTCCATCCTCTGCAGCAGTCCATCAGTCCTTTTCCCCTGCTCCCAATCTTCCTACTAGTATCTCTAACCTAACACCCATTTCCCTGGCTTCTTTCTCCCCTCAGACAAGATCCATCAACTCCTAATTCCCAGTAGTCCTACATGCCTGCTGGATCCAATTCCTTCCACTCCTTTCTAAAAAAATTCAAGAGATCTCCTTACATTTACATCAACAACTCTTTAGTTTCGGGTCATGTACCTACTGTGTTCAAGACAGCAACGATGGTATGAATCTTGAAGAAGAAAACACTTGACATAAACAACTACAGGCTGGCATCACTTCTCTCTTCTCTATCAAAAACTCTGGAACAAGCGGTCTAATATCAATTATCTCTCTTCTTCACCCAGAACCAGTTCCATGATCCCAATCACACAGTTTTAATTCTTCTGGATCTTTCTGTAGCATTTGACATGGTCAACCACAATGGCCTCCTCTCTGTTTATTATAGCCTCTGTGTGGCTGGCTCTGCTTGGAAATGGTTCCAGTCATATTGGCAGACCAGAGGATCTACATCCAATCCATGTAAACTGTGGAGTCCCCCAAGGCTCAATCCTAGGCCCTCTGCTCTTCTCTTTCTATACTCGTTCTCTTGGTGACATTATTTCATCTCATGATTTCTCCTGTCATTGCTATGCGAATAACAACCAGATAATTATTTCCTTCCCACATTCTGTCATTCAGGTTTCTGTGGATATTTCAGTATGCTTGGTGGATATTGCTTCTAGAATTGCGTCATGGGGCAGTCATGGCCAGGTGGTAGGGAACTGGTCTTGCGACCGGAGGGTTGTGGCTTCGATTCCCAGACCTGAGGCCATGACTGAGGTGCCCTTGAGCAAAGCACCTAACCCCAACTGCTTCCCAGGCACCGGGCTAGGGCTGCCCACCGCTCTGGGCAAGTGTGATCCACAGCCCCCTAGTAATCACTAGTGTGTGTGTGTTCTAACTGCACAGATGGGTTAAAAGCGGACAAATTTTGATTGCGGTGTAAAAATCACAATTGACAAAATATGGCACATGTTTACATGAATGACTGTTACCAGAGATGTTCAAAAGTCACAAAATACAAGTCCAAGTCAAGTCACGTGTCAAGCTTAGACACAGGAGAAGTAAAAAAACTATTTTATATAATACATTGGTATGGTAGCACCTATTGTCGGCCATCCCCCATTATTGGCCACTTCCACATATTGCGTATTTTATGTGTCTCAATGCCAATACCTTAAAAAAAGTAAGCTCCCATCTTTGAATGACATTTAAACCTTATTTTAGCAAAAAAAATTACATCTGCAAACAAATTTAAATCTTAATTTTGTGACGGGCAGGGTGAGTGAAACAAAATGGAAGCGATCACGCCAAGTCTCAGGGAAAATGTATGGTTTAATAGAGAAAGTACGCAGACCAAAAACCCGTGACCTGATCCGAAATAAGGATATAATAACCAGCAGTCAACTGGTACAAAGACAAGACATATATAGGCAAACAAACGACCCTCAGGTGAGACAGATCACGGGCTCCGCCTACCCGAGGGACGAACACGACGCAACAATTACAAAACAGCTGCCGCTGTAAACGGGGGCAACCAGTAGGGGGCCCACCGTACCGTGACAAATTTAAATTTCACTAACTTTGCATGCTCAAAAATGTATGGAACACATTGCTTATTTTCGTTCTACGACAGTTATACATAATTATACTGAATGCTTAAAATGTCTATGGTTGTTTTGATGTTTATTTACAAGTGGCTAAGTGTGAATTGGGGCTACTACGCTAGCTGCAACAGCTAAGTGGCTAAAGTAAACTAAACAAACCTATCTGGGTGTGTTTTCAGGGAACTTATGAAGTTTGATGTGGTCATTCCAGTGTCTTTACACATTGCCGTTCTTTGGTTATGTCCAAGGATTTAAAATTCTCTATAGCCAAAGGCTACCACATACTCATTCACGATAAGCGATGTTGTGATACGTCATGAGAAAAGGGGATGTGTCCCAAACCACAGAAAAAAAAGTAAGGAATAAAGGCAAAATGTATACAGAAAGAAAGTTTTTTTCTTTAACTCTCACACAGTACCTGGATAACAGACTGACTATTATTGTTCACTTCGACTCAAGTCACTCGAGTGACCATCTCTGCCATTCACCACTTGAAGCTCAACCCTAGCAAAACCAAACTTCTGTGCCTTCCAGGAACCTCAAACACACACAATGACCTCACCAATTCTTTCGAAAACACTGTTAACACAGACAAAACTCAAGACTATTTTCTGTCCTGGCTCCGAGATGTTGGAATGATCTTCCACTAGCTGCTCAGACTGCAGAGTTTCTTGCCATCTTCAAACGTAGACTGAAGACTCACCTGTTAAGTACTTAAATGACCATTAACTCAGCAGATAGCATGTGTAGTCCTTGTTCTTAAATTGTATGTTTATCTGTTTATGGATATTTGTGCTTCTTGGCAAAAGTTTTAATTCCTGTTTAAGTGAGCCTGTTTAATTGAAATACTTAATAATTTAGTAGTAATTTAGTAGTAGTCTGGCTCAATGGTATCTTGAATTCTGGCCTTGTGACAGGCAGGGTGAGTGAAATAACATGGAAGCGATCACGCCAAGTCATAGGGAAAATGTATGGTTTAATAGAGAAAGTGCGCAAACCAAATCCCGTGAACTGATCCAAATTAAGGATATAATAACCAGTTGAGGGACGCACACAACGCAACAATTGACAGGACAGCTGCCGCTGTAGACGGGGGCAACCAGTAGGGGGCCCGCCGTACCGTGACAGGCCTACTATCTATGAATTCTGTGAACAGATGCAAAGCACTTTGTAAGTTACTCTGGATAAGAGAGTCTGCTGAATGCCCTAAATGTAAATGTGAATGTGAATAGGAATAATAATAAATAATAATATAATCCATCCAACAAAATGGCTTTAATAGTAATGCTGATATGCATTACTTCATATTAAGTGTGTATATCAGTAATTAGTTGCATTGCTTTTGCTTTCTTGATACTGTTGGTCAAAGTAACCTGGAGGACAAAGGAAAAATGACATTAAGAATGAGGCACTCAGGTAAGTGTCTCAAGTCAGGCTCATAAATTGAGATCATCATGGCTTTGCACTGAGGACCCAGAGGAGCGTGGCACTGCTTTTAACCCATTTCTCTTCCCCTGTCCCTACATCTTCCTTCCACACTCCTGCTTTCTGCCAAAATCTACACTTACTGCTAAATATATGAGAGCTGAGCTTGTTTGTAAAGAGTAATTGTACTTCAGGCCTAGTTCAGGTCTCTCTGCCTTTTCCCTGATTACTTCTAATGGACCATAAGGATGGTCAGGATAGCTGTGCTGATCAGAGTCTGTGTACATAATGTAGGAAGCGCACTCTGATATTGCTGGTGGTCCATTGTTTTTTTTTTTTGCATCTGTATGGCAGATGGACATTTTGGTTCACTTCTGCCGTTTAGATGAAGAACTGGTACAAAGACACAAAGCCATAAGGTCAAACCATGGCTGCAGAGAAGAGACTCTGGTCAAAAAACTATAAATAGTTTCAAATAGTTTCAAGTTTACTGAAGATAAACAACACACATCAGCTGCAGAATCAAAGAAAATGAGCCTGCAAATCTGTTTACAGTGAATTCAATGTAAATAATCATCTACAAGGACATTACAACAAGCCCAGATAAGAATAATTGGCATTGTTAGGTTTCTCTTTACTGAAATTAGTGCTGACAGTCACTTAATACAGGTGTTGTGGAATAATATAAAAACAAGCCTCAAAACATTGCTGCAGAAGCCCAAAGAGAGAGGTTTATGACTGGTGGAGGACTTGCACAAAACCCTGCATATTGAGCAGGTGGATCAGTTGTGATTTGTGATGCAGGTTTACCCTCCATGTCCTCAATAAGTGTGGCAGTATATGCCTGTAGGGTTAGGTGGCTTACATTAGGGTAAGGTAGCCTACCTTACAGTTAGGTTGTCTATAATATTGATAGGTGGCCTACAGTAGGGTTAGGTGGCCTACTTTACATTTAGGTGGCCTACAGTAGGGTTAGGTATACAGTATATGAATAGCATAGAACATTATTAGAAGCATTTCTGTATTAGAATCACCCTGTGGTGTAGTTGGAAGCAATAGCCTGTTCCGTCTCAATCCACATGGGACCTTGACACATGAAAACCTGTGATACCGTATCACCACAGCACTGAATACAACACACCTGTCATGTCAATGTCACTGCTATGTTGAGAATAGTTTACCACACAAATAATGAAAAGGGAAGAGACAGAGTGTGAATGACAGTGGCATGTTGGAAGGTTTTGGCAGTGATGGTACAGGGGTCTTAGCAATATTGTAGATGGCTTCCAGAAAACATGCAATGGAAGAGGCAATTTGTGACTTTGAACTGAATCATTGATTTCATTTATTAAACAGCTAAAGCAATTAATAATTAATTATAATAAACTGTGGGTCAAAAAATATAAGGCCACTACAGAGTGATGGTAGAAATATGTCTGAAATGTGATTATTTTTGTAGTTATAGCATGTGTGCCTATATCTGACAAAAAGAGTTAGTATGTGTCACGTTGAGGACCCTGGCCCCTCCCTTTTGGGCGTGTGTTTACGTCGTCTACGTTTCCTAGTCTGCGTCTGTGGATCTCCGTGGGTGCGGTTATGTCTTAAGATCATCCATCTCACCTGTGGCTCGGCTCGTAATCACGTGGGAATTATGTGATTTGTCTACTTAATGTGCGTTCGCGCAGTGTCCTGTGCTCGTCGTTGTCTGAGTCATACATGTCGGTGTATGTTGATCTGTTTTACCTGCGCTGTCTGCGCTATTTGTGTGAACATTAAAAGTAACGTTGTTACCAGCGGACTCGTGGCGCCACCGTTACTGTATGGCAGAGAGATGGCTAGAAACCTAGTTAACCTAGTAAACTTTACCGGCTTCATCAGTTTAGTGGCATAAATACTGAATAAACACTAAATAACATGGCTGAACTGGTATGACAAATGAGTTGGGTAGCTGACAAGATAATTTTACAAGACTTAGTAACCAAATTAGTTAAAATATCTGTGACTAGATACCTGTTTTCTCTTCACAAAGAAAGGAATAAAGTCAAGTTATGTCAGTACTTGTGGGAATTGGGGTATTTGGGGAATTGTAATAAATGTGTCATTAGGACATGTGAGTGGAACTTCAATGTCACATGTCAAGTAACAAATGTTTAATTTCAAACGTTATTTGCTCTACTTCTGCCGTTTTCCTTGACTTGCTACTTCAGAAGAATATCAATATGAGGTGATGCATGCAAAAGTCAATTTAATCAGAGAGAAAACGAAAGACAAAAGAATACTGCCTTCACTAAATTGGGAAATTGCTATTGGGACAAAAGGGCGCGTGGAGTGAAGATACAGCGACGCGAGCCAGTACACAAAAAGATGTTTCATACGAAACCGAAAGTGAAACACGATTAACATCCAAAGACGGGCAGGAAGTTTAGAAAGTACCACAGACATAACCAGTTATCTATGTATATAACGCACAATGACCGACAGTAAGGCGCTGCGGTACATGGATTAAATCTAACAAGGTGTCACACCTAGCTCCGCCCCCTTCCTGTCTGTCTGGCCTGGCTCCTCCTCCTCTGGTCTTCTCTGTTTAGTTCTGCCTGTTTTTGTTTCATTGGTTTCAGCTGTTGCTTGTTTGAGTGTTCGTTTAGGTTTGTATAAAGTCCTTGTGTTTTGGGTTTTCTTTGTGGGTCAATGTTATGTTTAAGTCTGAGTTTGTATTGCCGTGGTTTATGTTTCATTCTGACTCTTGCGAGTACTTCTGTTTGTATGTTTATGGGTAGTTTAGGTTTTGCGTGTGCTTCCGTGTCGAAGTGGTATGTTTTGCTTATGTTCGTATGCTTATGGATAAGTCTTGCCTGTACTTCTGTTTGTATGTATCCCTCTAGTCTTGCTTACCTTCAGTTTTTGAGTTTATGATTCTAGGTCTCTCGTGCTTTGCTTTTGGTGTCGTTCTCCTTGTTAAAGTTTGTTGTGTGTACGTCGTTCAAGTTACGTGTGTAAGGCGTGTTTTAGTTTCGTTGAGTTTCCAGTCGTTGTGTTATAGTTTGCCTGGTGTTGTGGTTAGTGTCGGTCACATTGTCCTTATGTTATGTTCTAGCTGTGCGTGGTCCTGAGAGTTTGTGTTTAGTATCGTAGCCTACGTGTTCTTATGGTCTTCGTTTTTGTCTGTTCTGTTTATGTTTCGTGTTTTAGCTTCAGTATCTCTGTATTGCCTCTTGTTATGTTTTGATATGTTCGTCATTATCTACACCTTGTAAATATAGTTGTTTTTGATTCCATATGGTTCTGTGTTGTGTTCTTCTGAGTATTTAGTAGTGTGTAGAATGCCACGCAAGAGTAGAGTGCTACGAACAAACACTAGGCAGTTAGCCAGTATGGCTACTGCCAGTAGTCTAGAGTCCCGCTCTCCAGCGCCAGTGCGTCCGCCCCATGATCACGTAACCCCCCCGACGTTACAGATTGACCCACCAGATCAGGACGCAGCGAGAGAGTATGGAGTGGAGATCTTCCCTGTCCCTGGGGATCTGCTTTTGCGCCTAAAACGGGGTGAGCCGTTTGAACTGCCATCTGAGATTAATCCTCCACATGAGTATAATGGGGAGGGCCCTCTGGAAGGTTTTGTCCTCCAGAGCAGGTTGTTTTTTGACTGTTTGCTCGGCCCACAACCTCCCGAGTTTCTTAAGGTTAGATACCTACTACAGTATCTGGAGGGGAAGGCCCTCCAATGGGCCGATCTTCTTATGACCCAGAGACCACAGGAGATGGGGACTCTGGAGGGATTTTTTGACATGCTCAGGGCTCGCTTTGGCAAGCACAACTCTGAGCATTGGACACATGACTGGTCCGACCCTGAGGAGGTAGCAGCCCGTAGGGCTGAACAGTACCTCAGAGCGCCTACGCCAGCCGCCCAGCCTGCGCCTACGCCAGCCGCCCAGCCTGCGCCTACGCCAGCCGCCCAGCCTGCGCCTACGCCAGCCGCCCAGCCTGCGCCTACGCCAGCCGCCCAGGAGCGGTCAGAGTGCGTACCCGAGGCCCGGGAGCGGTCAGAGTGCGTACCCGAGGCCCGGGAGCGGCCTGTGAGCGTCACCGAGGCCCAGCAGCGGCCTGTGAGCGTCACCGAGGCCCAGCAGCGGCCTGTGAGCGTCACCGAGGCCCAGCAGCGGCCTGTGAGCGTCACCGAGGCCCAGCAGCGGCCTGTGAGCGTCACCGAGGCCCAGCAGCGGCCTGTGAGCGTCACCGAGACCCCGGAGGGTCCTGCCTGTGAGTGCGAGGCCCAGGAGAGGTTGGCGAGTATACCGCAGGCCCGGGAAAGGTGTGCACCTGTTCCCTTGCCCCGTAGGGAGCCAGAGCTGCCTCCGCCTGTACCCGCTGCCCGCCAACGGACCACGCCGGCTGCTGTCCCGGCGACCCAGGAGAGGTCGTCCACGCCGGCTGCTGTCCCGGCGACCCAGGAGAGGTCGTCCACGCCGGCTGCTGTCCCGGCGACCCAGGAGGGGTCGTCCACGCCGGCTGCTGCACCCGCGACCCAGGAGGGGTCGTCCACGCCGGTTCCTGCACCCGCGACCCAGGAGGGGTCGTCCACGCCGGTTCCTGCACCCGCGACCCAGGAGGGGTCGTCCACGCCGGTTCCTGCACCCGCGACCCAGGAGGGGTCGTCCACGCCGGTTCCTGCACCCGCGACCCTGGAGGGGTCGTCCACGCCTGTTCCTGCTGCCCGGAGGGGGTCGCCGCCGCCGCCTGTTCCTGCTGCTCGGAGGGGGTCGCCGCCGCCGCCTCCGCTTGTTCCTGCTGCCTGGAGGGGGTCGCCGCCGCCGCCTCCGCCTGTTCCTGCTGCCCGGAGGGGGTCACCGCCGTCGCCTCCGCCCGTTCCTGCTGCCCGGAGGGGGTCGCCGCCGTTGCCGGCGCCTGTTCCTGCTGCCCGGAGGGGGTCACCGCCGTCGCCTCCGCCCGTTCCTGCTGCCCGGAGGGGGTCGCCGCCTCCGCCCGTTCCTGCTGCCCGGAGGGGGTCGCCGCCGCCACCTCCGCCTGTTCCTGCTGCCCGGAGGGGGTCGCCGCCGCCGCCTGTTCCTGCTGCCCAGAGATGGTCGCCGCCGTTGTCGCCACCTGTTCCCGCTGCAGGGAGGTGGTCGTTGCCGCCCATCCCGGTGTCCTGCAAGGGGTCTTTGCCCGATCCTTGGACTACTAAGCCTGGGCCAGGACCTGCGCAGCCCATTCCCCCTACCCAGCCACAGGGACTGCTGGAGAGAGCCACCCAAGGGGACTATGACTGTGGCACAGGGGTTGACATAACCCCCACAATGTGGGAACTCCTGGGACACATGGCCCACATGAGACTTTTGTTCTGGACTCCTGTCCCTGGTTATGTATTCGTACCAGTTCCTGTGACCACCTATTGTTCCTCTGTCGTCTCTGTACCCGTGTCTGTTTCAGGTTCGTGTGTTTTTGTACCCTGTGTGGTTCCGGTTCCTTGTCAGTTCGTTCAACTCGTTCCCGTTCATGTATCTGTGGTTTTTCGTGTACTCACCTCTGTGTTCTCCTGTTCCTCCGATCCGGTGTCTCCCCCCAGGTCTGCTACTGTACGTACCTCTACCCCCTCTGACTGTTTGGCTGGTTCCTCATCCGCTCCCATGCACACGCCCGGTTTTGTTTCTGTTTCCACAGCCTCGCCTCCCGACATGCATCCAGCAGGATCTGGTTCATTCTTCGGCGATGTGCCGACAGTGTCCAGTGTCTCGCTTCCTTTCACTGCCCCTGTGTCCCCTGCCTCTTCCGTGTCTTCTACGTTTTGTTCTGGTCTTAGGTGTTCGCCAACTTCTGCATCTGGGCCTGCCTCCATGTTTTCTAGCTGGTGTCCTGGTTTCCGTGTTGTCCGTCCTGGTTTTGCCCCTGTTTCTACGTGACTTGTTTTGTTTTCTTGTATGGTTTTTAAGCGCCCCGGAGTGGCGCTTTAGAGGGGGGGTTCTGTCACACCTAGCTCCGCCCCCTTCCTGTCTGTCTGGCCTGGCTCCTCCTCCTCTGGTCTTCTCTGTTTAGTTCTGCCTGTTTTTGTTTCATTGGTTTCAGCTGTTGCTTGTTTGAGTGTTCGTTTAGGTTTGTATAAAGTCCTTGTGTTTTGGGTTTTCTTTGTGGGTCAATGTTATGTTTAAGTCTGAGTTTGTATTGCCGTGGTTTATGTTTCATTCTGACTCTTGCGAGTACTTCTGTTTGTATGTTTATGGGTAGTTTAGGTTTTGCGTGTGCTTCCGTGTCGAAGTGGTATGTTTTGCTTATGTTCGTATGCTTATGGATAAGTCTTGCCTGTACTTCTGTTTGTATGTATCCCTCTAGTCTTGCTTACCTTCAGTTTTTGAGTTTATGATTCTAGGTCTCTCGTGCTTTGCTTTTGGTGTCGTTCTCCTTGTTAAAGTTTGTTGTGTGTACGTCGTTCAAGTTACGTGTGTAAGGCGTGTTTTAGTTTCGTTGAGTTTCCAGTCGTTGTGTTATAGTTTGCCTGGTGTTGTGGTTAGTGTCGGTCACATTGTCCTTATGTTATGTTCTAGCTGTGCGTGGTCCTGAGAGTTTGTGTTTAGTATCGTAGCCTACGTGTTCTTATGGTCTTCGTTTTTGTCTGTTCTGTTTATGTTTCGTGTTTTAGCTTCAGTATCTCTGTATTGCCTCTTGTTATGTTTTGATATGTTCGTCGTTATCTACACCTTGTAAATATAGTTGTTTTTGATTCCATATGGTTCTGTGTTGTGTTCTTCTGAGTATTTAGTAGTGTGTAGAATGCCACGCAAGAGTAGAGTGCTACGAACAAACACTAGGCAGTTAGCCAGTATGGCTACTGCCAGTAGTCTAGAGTCCCGCTCTCCAGCGCCAGTGCGTCCGCCCCATGATCACGTAACCCCCCCGACGTTACACAAGGAGAGTAACAGGATACTTAGGGCGGGCTACAAACAGCGACCAACAAACTATCCACGCAACACTATCGACATTGTCCATACTCCATATATATGTCCATATATATATCTGTTTGCCTGTTTAAAAAATTACTTCAATTAATTGATCAAATAACTCCGGAGGACTGTGTACACACAGACATGATACTTAACCTTATGGTACTTAGCTAACCCCAAGTCTAAAATCAGGGGGAGGAACAGAAGCCAAAACTGAGCAAAGTCAGACTAAGATAAAAGATAATGTCTTATACACATGATCAAAATCTGATCAGGGCCAGATTGCCAAACGTATCATAGTGTTAAAATTATATTAAATGAGAGAGAGTGTTTGCTGTAATACTCACTTTAAGATGATCTTTGTGTTATGATGCTTTTGGGAAACCAAACCCAGATCTATAAACCAAACCTGACTGTTACTGAAAATTACAAGCTGTTTGTTTTAGATCAGGACCACATTGCAAGAATTTATTGTGCACATAAGTGGGAACAACCAGCAGGCTAAAGGCATTTAGCTGCCCAAGCAGCCTATGCTGAACTCAGCCAACATGGCCATTTTAAACCAGTAGGTGTTCCATTTTCTGCTTGGTAACTAGATTCTCAGCAGCTTGCCAGCACAAAAGTGCCTTTGTGGAGAAAGCCTTTGGTTTCTTTTTGTATTAATGGAAAGGGTTCATCATGAGTGTGTGCTGTGTGTGCTGTGTGTGTGCCCATCTGTCTGTGTGTGGTTTGGGTCATTTAGCTCTGTATAACAATTCCAAAACATCTTCCAAATTCACAATGGTAAAACACACGCCTACATCAAATAAAATCAAACATTTGGAGTGAGAAATCTGTAAGCAAGGAAGAATGAGAGTGAAGCATATTGGGGAGAGACTGTGCCAACTGCAGGGCAGATAAACAGGATAACAGTGCATCAACACCTTCACACATCTGTTCTCACACACACACACACACACACACACAGCATTATAGCAGGGCAAGCAGACCTGAGAAATGAACACAGCATTTCCTCAAACATGACCCAGTTCTGGATTCCAACCAATTTATTAGGCTCAGCAAACAGCCCTGAGAGAGAGAGAGAGAGAGAGAGAGAGATATACTTAGTGTCTCAGAAATATACTCTCTTGTTTGATTTGGCAATATGTTTACCACAAATGAAACATACTGTCAAAATGTGTGAACACAGCAGAGTTCAAGATCTACAGCCATACTACAGAGAGTAGAGACTGTTACTATCGGAAGACATGGAAAACGCAGCTTTATTCATGAAAATTAAAACAAATACAGCACAAACTTCCTTTTTAGTGAACATACCTTTGTCAAAATAGTTCCTATACAACCTTTGGAAACGCAGCAGGAAAGTGTTTACTCAAGGTTGTTATGAACAAGATATAGCAGAGTTTTTCCAATTTAATAATAAAAAAGTGTGGGACTGACATACTGGAGGATAGGTAAGTCTTAGCTTACCAGTCTTCAAAACCAAGGACATTGTATTGTATTAGTGTTAGAGTATGGTTAGGTTTAGAGTAGGGTTAGTGTTAGAGTAGGGTTAGGTTTAGACCCTAATAAATCCTAGAAAACAGATATTGGAAGCTGTTTTGACAAATTTATCCAGCTGCAATTCCTTGAGAACAATTTTTAATTCCAGGAGTAAATAATCGTTTGAATGCATGCAGGGCATAAATGAGTTTATGCAAATTAAACATTCATCCGCACCACTGTCATTCCCTTGCTCATTAATAATTTAGAAAATTTGCTGCTTGATGCGAAGAGAGCACTGTGTCACAGATGGGTGCATGATCACATGGTTTAGATCACATGGTTTAAGCATCTAATTGGAAACAGGATGTGTTTCCTGTGTGGTATGAGTGGACTGGAGACTGTGTGGTCTCTCCGATCACAGAGATTACTGTGCTGACACCAACATTCCAGATGAGAATGAGTCTAATACTTCAGTACCAGTCTCGTTACCTGCCTGGCACCGTGCCACCAGTTTGGCAGCACAGACACCAGCACAGATTCCAGTCTTCAACATGCTCATCGAACCTGCTGCTCCTGCTCATCTTGAGGAATTAGCGTTAGGGTTAGAGGTAGGGGTAGGGGTAGGGTTAAAGTTAGAGTTATACAATCACAATTCTAAAGTTAGAATTAGAGCTATAAGGTCACATTTCTAAAGTTACAGTTAGAGTTATAAGATTCTAGGATTAGGATAAAATATAAAACACATTTCTTCCACTCTGAAACACACAACTCTGCCTACAGTGTATCCAGACAAGACTTGTGGTGATTATCTCAAGACAGTGGATTTTAGTGTGAATGCAGGAAACCCTAACCCTAACCCTGACCCTAACTCCCAGGCAGTGAGTGCTTGATGTGTTTTGTAATGCAACAGTGGAGTCTCCTGGGAAGGACCTTCTCTCAGAGGACTAAAACACTCACGTACATCAACTCATTATCAAAAGGCTTCTTCTGCTATATATATATATATATATATATATATATATATATATATATATATATATATATATATATATCCAAACTGTTTCATGCCGGCACTGAGAACACACACACACACACACACACACACACACACACACAGAGAGAGAGAGAAAACATTACGCAGTCTGTGGTTCTGACATCAGACACAGGTCACTGTTAGATTGTCCAAAGATTCGCCACAATCAAGTGTTATGGGAAACTCACCAACAGCTGCAGTAGAGGCTCAAACATGCTGCACTCTGTTGAGCCCTTTGAAGTGCTTATAAACTTTGAGCTTTATGTCAAGGTGATTCGTTCAACAGGATGAGAATGAGTATGAGAATTTTTAAGACCATCTGAAGCCGTGTAGACTGCTATTCCATGACACATTACCTTTCACAGCAGACGTGACTCACTGTAGTCAGTACAAACTATTCCTGTAGTGACGCCAGAAGTACTGATACACTGTATTGTGCTGACACACATGGGAGTGATTCTAAAATATCTGTTAACAACTCTGAACAGTGATTGTGGTTTTGCCATGTGGTTTAATCTAATTCAGCTTCTGTTCTCATTAGTTTGGTTATAATCCAAATACTGATGAATTAAAAAAGAAGAAAATTCTAGACCTCTGTTGAGGATTTTATTAATGATGCAGAGAAAAACATAGCACATGCTATATATATTCTGTTTTGAATGTGTAATTGGATTGATTGCATGATTTAGCAAAAATACGTACGTTTGTTGTGTGCCTTGGTAAAGCTGCAAAAAGGGGTTGGCACCGTCAACTCATCTGATATTACCAAACCTCAGCCCTGTAAACTAGACCCGACAACACATCTGGTGTTACCAAACCTCAGCCCTGTAAACTAGACCCGACAACACATCTGGTGTTACCAAACCTCAGCCCTGTAAACTAGACCCGACAACACATCTGGTGTTACCAAACCTCAGCCCTGTAAACTAGACCCGACAACACATCTGGTGTTACCAAACCTCAGCCCTGTAAACTAGACCCGACAACACATCTGGTGTTACCAAACCTCAGCCCTGTAAACTAGACCCGTCATCACATCTGGTGTGAACAAACCTCAGCCCTGTAAACTAGACCCATCAACACATCTGGTGTGAACAAACCTCAGCCCTGTAAACTAGACCCATCAACACATCTGGTGTTAACAAACCTCAGCCCTGTAAACTAGACCCATCAACAAATCTGGTGTTAACAAACCTCAACCTTGTAAACTAGACCCGTCAACACATCTGATGTTAACAAACCTCAGCCCTGTAAACTAGACCCGTAAACACATCTGGTGTTAACCAGTGATGGCTTAGTTACCTTGAAAAAGTAATCTGATTACTGATTACTCCTTTTCAAAAGTAACTTAGTTACGTTACTGATTACTTGATTTTAAAAGTAACTACGTTAGATTACAAGTTACTTTAGTAGTTACATTCAGCAGCAAAATAATTTTTTCCAATACTCACTTTATTGGAAGTTCATTTTTAACAGTAACAATGTATTGAAGCAGGTTCGGTAACCGAGGCAGAAACTGCTTAATCCAAAAATCCCGAGGAGGGAGACTTTATTGATAACGCAACCATGGCGCGAGCAGGCTCCCCCCGTGTCACTTAAAGGGCTAAGACTCCTTGAGTGGCCAAGTGTCCGTCCGTTAGGGAATTAGTCGCTACACTATCTCCTGACATTACGTTTGTGTAGCTGCGCGATGTTATTTGTACATTTATTTGGTAACGTAATACAAGCGAACTGTTCAGTCGGACAGCTATTTCTTGAGAAACGAAATACCATTACAATTTAAAGCATTTTCAAGTGGGCTACGTTAGTCAAAATTCCAGCACATTTCAAACGTGGAACACAATGCAACATTAAAATTCTTCAGGTAAATGTTCCTTCCCCTGTTTTTGAGGGGTGTTTCTTTATACTACCACATATCGTTACGGGAGGACACTGCAAAAAATGACTTGTAAAATGTGCTCGCGCTCTCACAGGGTCGCGTGCAGCGTGCGGAGTCGAGCGCTACGGTCAGACGCAAAAGTAGAACAGCCAAGAAGAAAGCAAAAATATATATTTTACTAGAGAAAAAAAAAATAGTAACGCACAGTTACTTGGATAAGTAACTTTAATCTGATTACTGGACTGGAAATAGTAGCACGTTATATTACTCGTTACCGAAAAAAGTGGTAAGATTAGAGTAACGCGTTACTAAGTAACGCGTTACTGACATCACTGGTGTTAACAAACCTCAACCCTGTACACTAGACCAGTCTTCCCCACAGTGTGGTTTTAATTTGTCAGATTTTGACCATTATTATTGAATATTATTTGTAAATATTGATTAATAATTTTGTTAATTAACAGTTTCTTATTAACATTAAATAGTAAGTTAAAATTTAAAAATTGAAGTTGAATGTGTTACTGTCAGGGCTGACACGGGTGCCACTCCTTCGGCTACCACAGGAGGTGGCTCCCAAGTCAGTTCCAGATGGAATAGGTGAAATCAACAGTGATCCGTCACACCTGTTATCCTTGGAGGTTTGTTGTGACGGATCACTGCTGAATCCTTGTGGTTATGCTGTTGCGATTTCTGCCCTTCACTACTCTCTCTGACTATTTGCCAAGTTACAAGATGTCTTGCCACCTTCCTCTCTCTTACCCTTTCTCTTATTTCTCTTTTACTTATTCAAGTCTCTATTTCCTGCACCGCTCTCTGGCCCATCTCAAGTTTTCACCCAACTGTAATCTTTCCTATCAGTTGTACTTTTACTTTGGGAAGGTACTTTTGTTTGTCGTGGCGTTTGCCTGCTGCCAGTTACTTCCCCTGGCATCCTTAGTTATTTTGTGTTTGTTTATTTCCCGAATTCTTTTGATTGATTATTTCTACACGCGTTGAGTATTCCACGTCTCTATTTGTGGTGCTGTATGTGCGCATTCCACTCTCTCACTGATTATTGGCTCGACCAATCTCACTGTCTGTGTAAGCCGGCACTTGGGTCCACCTCTGTCTTTGTTTTTACATGCGGTGTGTATACGTCTGTATTCACCACGTTACAGAACGATTTAGCCAAACATGGACCCAGCCGTAAATCGCAAAGCAGCAGAGCTGAGGGCTGCACTCACCAACCAGGGACAGCTGCTAGGTGTAGTGTTCTTATAATAAAGTAACATATCGCGAGATTAGAGTAGTGACGAACGCAAGATCACTAACGAGACTAGAAGGATTGAGAAGTAGCCGTGATGAATATGTATGTGCACCGTGTTGAATGTGTTGATTAAAAACCACGATAAAACGGACACTGCTCTCGTGCGTGTGATCCCTAAAACACCACAACTGGCGACGAGGATGATCCCGACAGCATAGGAGGACGGAAACAATTGCCCTCGCAGCTGTTGATGGACCCGGGAGCGGAAAAAAAAGTCTACAAACGTCGGCGCTACGATTCCGGATTTTCACTGAGAATTCGACAACATTCTTTCGGGGAAGTGAAATAAGTTTTCTGTGTAATGCCAAAATGTTTAATGATAGGAATTGAGCGTGCATATGCCAGAATTACTGATCACGTAACTGGTTAGAAGCCTCGTTTGAAATCGAAAGTTAAAAAAGAAAATGGCTAATGCTGTCCCGCTCGGTGGGCTGCGCCACCGAAACCATTGGACACTGTTGGCGAGCCTGAAACTTTACATCAATGATGGGAAATGTGGAAAAGTGAACTTGAAGTATACATTGTAGCATTGTTGATTGATTGATTGATTGATTGATGGGAGAGGGACTGCGTGAAATATGGAAAAATTTCACTGACGAGCAGAAAGCCCACCAACCCGCTACTGATCAGCGACCTGGACGAGATGTATATCAAGTAGCCATTGGACTCCTTGACAACACCTTTGCGTTAAGGGAGAACATACCAAAAAACCCGTACAAAATTCTGGGAAATAGAGCCCAATGCTCGTGAGACAATAAATAATTTTATCATTTGCCTCAAAGTACTAGTGAAAACATGCAACTTCGATGCTGAAGCTGATAACCATGTAAGAGATAAAGTACTACTGCACATTAAAAATTCTGAGTTAAAAGGCAAATTATACAGAGAAGATAATCTTACACTGGATCGCCTTATCCAAGTAATTGGCTCATATCACTATAAGGAGGCGCTAATCCTCAGGTCTCCAGCAAATACAAATCATGTCTCTGTTAGAGCTAGGTCCAAAACAAAGCCTAAGGCACCACCACAGTCAGGGTGTTACAAGTGTGGTGCACAAGGACACATAGGTAGCAAATGCATCCGATCCAAGAACCACAAGTGCAGCCACTGTGGGAAAAAGGGTCACTTTGATGATCTCTGCTTTCACAAAGATAAATACAAGTCAAACCAAGATGACACAGAGTCCACAGGGTCGTAGCAGAGCTTCAGGTCGCAGCAGGGATGATCCAATGCAAAGCAAAGGTCGAAACAAAAAAAACCAACATAGGGTAGAAGAGGGAGAAAGCAACTCACAGAGTGATTCCGAGGAGCTCTACCTATTCAGAATATCTAAAGCAGAGGACACCCTAGATCTGCGCCTGAACGGTTTCACCTTACCCATGGTGATAGACTCTGGTGCTCACCACAACACGCTGTCTGAGCATGATTTTAAAAGATTACAGTAGGCCAGGACTGAAGTCAGTCTGCAACCTGCCTCCACAAAACTGTATTCTTATGCCAGCAAGCAAGCCCTCAGGCTCTTAGGCAAATGCACACTTGAGGTTGAAGTCCCAAACACAACACGGTGTGCTACTGCTTCATTCTTCGTGGTGCCACGACCACAGGCGTCACTCCTGAGCAGCAGAACCAGCAAAGAGCTAGGATTGTTGAAAGTTGGCATCAATGCGAACATCCTGAGCTGCTCTGGAGCCGATGTATGGTCAAGTCTACGCAATAAGTACCCACAAGTCTTCACTGGGCTGGGGAAACTCAAGAACTACCAGCTCAGACTAAAAATTGATCCAGATGTCACTCCAGTCATTCAGCCCGTGCGGAGGATTCCCTTTAACCGGAGGCAGCGTGTCATCGAAAAGTTACAAAAGCTAGTTGACCTAGACGTCATTGAGCGAGTGTCAGAACCAGCACATTGGGTGAATCCGCTTGTCACTGTCGAAAAAAAGCCAGAAAATGACCACAGACACGGAGATGTGAGAATCTGCATTGACATGCGAAGAGCCAATGTGGCCATCATCCGTGAGCATCATCCTGTGCCTACTATCGACGAGACAATCCAGGAAATGGCTGGAGGGAAATACTTTTCCAAAATTGATCTCAACATGGCATATCACCAAGTAGAGCTCCACCCTGACTCCAGAGAAATCACAACATTCGCTGCACCAGGAGGACTCTACAGGTATAAAAGGCTCTTATTCGGAGTGAACATGGCCTCAGAAAAATTCCAACAGATAATCAGCCAAGTTATCAAGGACTGCCCAGGTGCATACAACATGTCCGATGACATAGTCCTAGTTGGCAGCACAGAAGCTGAACATGACGCAAGGCTGGCCACCGTGGTGCAACGGCTAGCTGAAAGAGGACTGACAGTCAATGAAAAGAAATGTCAGATCAAACTGACATCCATCAAGTACAACCCCAAAACCAGAAGTTGGCACGTTGTGTAAATCGTAAATAAAAACAGAATACAATGACTTGCAAATCTTTTTCAACCCATATTCAGCTGAATAGAATGCAAAGACAATATATTTAATGTTCGAACGGAGAAACTTTATTTTGTTTTGCAAATAACCATTAACTTAGAATTCAATGGCAGCAACACATTGCAAAAAAGTTGGCACAGGGACATTTTTATCACTGTTACATCGCCTTTCCTTTTAACAACACTCAGTAAACGTTTGGAAACTGAGGAGACCAATTTTTGAAGCTTTTCAGGTGGAATTCTTCCCCATTCTTGCTTGATGTACAGCTTAAGTTGTTCAACAGTCCGGGGTCTCCGTTGTCGTATTTTACGCTTCATAATGCGCCACACATTTTCAATGGGGGACAGGTCTGGACTGCAGGCAGGCCAGGGGAGGACCCGCACTCTTTTGCTACGAAGCCACGCTGTTGTAACACGTGCAGAATGTGGCTTGGCATTGTCTTGCTGAAATAAGCAGGGGCGTCCATGAAAAAGACGTCGCTTGGATGGCAGCATATGTTGCTCCAAAACCTATATGTACCTTTCAGCATTAAATGGTGCCTTCACAGATGTGTAAGTTACCCATGCCTTGGGCACTAATGCACCCCCATACCATCACAGATGCTGGCTTTTGAACTTTGCGCCTATAACAGTCCGGATGGTTCTTTTCCTCTTTGGTCCGTAAGACACGACGTCCACAGTTTCCAAAGACAATTTGAAATGTGGACTCATCAGACCACAGAACACTTTTCCACTTTGCATCAGTCCATCTCAGATGAGCTCAGGCCCAGCAAAGCTGGCGGCGTTTCTGGATCTTGTTGATAAATGGCTTTTGCTTTGCATAGTAGAGCTTTAACTTGCACTTACAGATGTAGCGACGAACTGTAGTTACTGACAGTGGTTTTCTGAAGTATTCCTGAGCCCATGTGGTGATATCCTTTACACACTGATGTCGGTTTTTGATGCAGTACCGCCTGAGGGATCGAAGGTCACGGGCATTCAATGTTGGTTTTCGGCCTTGCCCCTTACGTGTAGTGATTTCTCCAGATCCTCGGAACCTTTTGATGATATTAAGGACCGTAGATGGTGAAATTCCTAAATTCCTTGCAATAGCTCGTTGAGAAAAGTTGTTCTTGAACTGTTCGACAATTTGCCCACGCATTTGTTCACAAAGTGGTGACCCTCGCCCCATCCTTCTATGTGAATGACTGAGCATGTCAAGGAAGCTGCTTTTATACCCAATCATGGCACCCACCTGTTCCCAATTAGCATGTTCACCTGTAGGATATTCCAAATAAGTGTTTGATGAGCATTCCTCAAATTTCTCTGTCTTCTTTGTCACTTGTGCCAGCTTTTTTGAAACCTGTTGCAGGCATCAAATTCCAAATGAGCTAATAATTGCAAAAAATAACAAAGTTTACCAGTTCGAACGTTAAGTATGTGGTCTTTGCAGTGTGTTCAATTGCATATAGGTTGAAAATGATTTGCAAGTCATTGTATTCTGTTTTTATTTACGATTTACACAACGTGCCAACTTTTCTGGTTTTGGGTTTTGTACATGGGTCATGTCTTATCACAAGAAGGTCTTAAAGTGTCAGATGAAAAGGTCAAAGCCATCACACATGCTCCCCCACCAACAGACGCGTCACAAATGCGTAGCTTCCTTGGATTGGCCCAGTTCTGTGCAAAGTTCATCCCACAGTTCGCCAAGTACAAATGTATCTGTACTTTACTCAAGTACTTTTATTTGGTAAGACTTTATACTTTTACTTCACTACATTTCAAAGCGAAACTTTTTACTTTTCACTTCGTTACATTTACAGAAACATCTCGTTCCTTTTCTATTTTTAAATCAACGCTTAATAAAAGACTATAACCCATCAGCGCTCAGTAAGAGTTTAAGATTTGTACGCTAATTGGCTGAGGATCTGACATGGCTGCAACCATGGACGTAATTTTGATTTCAAAAGTGGGGGGGACATGGATTCGTCGCTATTTAAATATTTGGTTTTAACCGTAAAAACTGGGGGGGACCAAAGCCGGCTTTTGAAAAAGTGGGGGGGACATGTCCCCCCCCCCGCCCCCCCCCCCAAATTACGTCCGTGGCTGCAACAGATGGCTTTCCCCAACACCCCTGGCTTTTTATTTAGCCCAATAGTTTAAATTCCTCGAAAAGAAAAATGATTCGTATTCCTTCAAGTGTCTCCTCTGCATTCCGAAGAACACATCGCTGTCATCATTTATGAACTCGCCGTCAAACTTGAAAAAACACATCGAGGTAAGTTCGCCATTAGATGAGTACTACCAACAGGGTGGTTTATATACCCTGGTTAATCACATTGAAATACACAACTTTTAACAGATGCTTTTATCCAAAGCAATGTGCTAGTACCCAAATTGCAATCTGTGGAGATGCTAAGCGCCAGTTTAACACAGGAGACTCCCACATCAAACGTTAAAGCCGGAGACACATACACGCGAATTTGGCCAAGCGAAGCGAACTTCGCAATTCATTCCTATGAGGGAGGCAAAGGCAAGCAAATATGAGCGAAGCGAAGCAAAATTATAAAAATTATTATTATTATATTAATTATTTACGCAATAATACACTCGAGGTTCGTGCTATAACGGGTAATATTGGCACTGCTGTGCTGCGGTCGTAGATCAGCACAGCAGTGCCAATATTACACGTTATAGCACGAACCTCGAGTGTATTATTGCGATTATACCACAGTTCAATTATCGCTGTTTATTGAAAGATTTTGAGTTAAAGAGGACGAGAAAATACGACCTGTTTGGTTAAAAACACTCCGCCAGTTAAAATAGTTCCATTCAATGGCTCGCTGCTAAACTTACACAACACTGGAACAGTCTTACCCAATAAATATTATAGAGGTAAATATACACAAAAACAACTGTTGATGAAATTGTATTTATTAAAAATAAAGTACAACAATTATTGACCATCCACGGCTGATTGGAGGTTCGTTCAGGTATCTGTTCAGTCCAGCTCTTAAACCAACGACGCTGCTGATGCTATATAACTCTCCCTTCACGTTTCTGACGGATCCATAAAACGTCGTAAAAGCTGATTCATTTCATTTTGGTTAATACTAAAATCGACTGCAATGTCGTTGCTCTTCAACCAGGATGTAAATACATTAAGGACGTTTGTTTTACGGTATTAACTTCGTTTCTCTGCATTTCCAGCTCATCCAAATCATTGTTTGTAAGCGTGACAAACCTTGGCTCATTGGAAGAATCAGGCTGGTCATTTATAGCTTCAGCCTTCAGTTTCAGATCGAAACAAATGCTTTCGAAGCCAATAGATTTAACGAACTCCCTGTAATTCATTTTGATAATGTTGCTGCTTGTTTATAGTTGCGCTGTTTGGCCTTTAAACGCTGCTGCGTTGCTAGGTTACCTGTATGTGGCGGAGTAATACATGGAGAGCTTCGGTTACAGTGATCGCCTCTCAGCCAATCGCATTGTAGGGTCAGAACTAACTGGTATAATAATTATTATTAATTATTTGGCCAAGTTTAATATTATGAGTTCAGTTGGTTGGGCTGCACACAGTTCTAGTTGCTAAGCTTCCCTGTCCCGCCATGTAGTGGACAACGTATAACCTCTTCATATACTGTATCGCCTCTTCAAAACTTAGGTAATGCTTCATCAAATGTAATGTTTATAGTGAATGATTCATCAGTTGTGTTTTTATTGATTTTCATCAGTTGTGATGGTGTTTGTTATTTTTTATTAGTTTTTTGACAACCGAAATGAATGAAAAATAAAATAATGAAACTTGAATGAATGCTTTTTGCGTTGTTGCTTCACTTGGTCTTACTTAAATATAATATAGTTTTGAGTATTTTGTGTTTGCTAGGCAAATGTAAGGCACTGTTTTGTTGTTCAATTGTTGATCGAGTAGGCCTAGGGGTTTTGATGTGACGCTAAGAAAAAAAAGTGTTTACTTTTACTTTTAATACTTAAGTATTTTTGAAGGCAGATACTTTTGTACTTTTACTCAAGTAAAAAATTGAGGTGAATACTTTTACTTTTACTTGAGTAATATTCAATGCAATGTAACTGTACTTTTACTCAAGTACATAATTGCTGTACTTCGTCCACCACTGCTCAGTTGGAAGACCAACCAGAATCACCTGTGACGCTTCCCCTATCGGCGTAGGCGCTATCTTGGAGCAACAACAGGCAGACGGAGTCTGGAAGCCGGTGTATTACGCCAGCAGGAAGCTCACACCCACTGAGACACGTTACTCTCAATTTGAAAGAGAAGCTCTCAGAGTAGTCTGTGCCTGCCGAAAATTCAGCTTGTATCTCATCGGATGTGAATTCAAGATCCTCACAGATCACAAGGCGCTTGTGAAAGTGTTGTCACCTAATTCAATCCCTCCATCAGCCAGAGTGGAACGGTGGTTGCTGTACCTGCAACAGTTCACCTACCAAGTAGTCCACATCCCTGGCAAAACCAACAAGGCCGATCCCCTGAGTCATCAACCCGTTGGTCATCGCGACAAAGCTGAGGAGAGAGAAACAGATGAGTACATCTACAGCGTCATCAAAGATTCCACGCCTCATGCTCTAGCCCCCCGTGAGATCGAGCAGGTCTCAAAGGATGATCCGACTATCTCCAAGCTGCGCCAAGCCATACAGACAAACGACTGGACCTACTTTAAAGGTACAGCATTCCAGGCTGTCAAAGATGAACTTTGGACGGCTGGACAGATGGTCATGTGAGGAAACAGGATCCCCGAAGCCCTGCAAGAGCACGTGGTACAGTTGGGACATGAAGGACATCAGGGGATTGTACGAACAAAAAACCGACTCCGAACTAAAGTCTGGTGGCCTGAAATTGACAAAATGGTGGGAGTGCAAATAAAGCAATGCTACCCATGTCAAGTGATCGGCAAGAACGCTCCACCAGAAGAGTTGGAGTGTACGCCATTGCCAGACCAACCCTGGACTTACCTGGCAGTTGACCTGCTGAGCATCTCTGAAGGTAACTACCTGCTGGCTGTAGTTGACTACTACTCCAGGTGGCTCGAAATTGCCTACATGAAGGTCACCAATGCCACCAATGTGATTAATGCTCTCGAAAGGATGTTCCAAATTCATGGATATCCCAAGTATCTGAGAAGTAACAACGGACAACCATTTGCATCCAGAGAGTTTAATGATTATCTCACCGCGCATGGCATCATGCAGCTGAAATTAGCACCATACTGGCCTCAGTCAAACGGAGAAGTGGAAAGATTCAACAGAACAATTCTGAAATCAGTGAAGATAGCCAGAATTGAATTGAAAAGAAAGATTGGAAAGTTGCACTGAGAAGTTCTGTTCCACTACCGGACCACTCCTCATGCAGTCACAGGAGTGTCCCCGGCGAAGCTGTTGATGAACATAGATCTCCGCGACAAACTACCAAGCTTCACCAGTATGCCTGCTGACAGTGATGAACCCCATGCAGCTGTTTCAGAAGAAATCCATGACAAGGACGCTTTGCACAAGCTAAAACGAAACATTGCTGCTAATCAGCGAAGAGGAGCTAAGGATCAGGAAATAAAACCAGGAGACACCATTCTTTGCAAGAACCTACACAAGTCCAATAAGCTAGACCCCAACTTCGAGTCACAGCCATATGAAGTCATCAGGAAACAAGGAAATGCAGTCATCATTCAACAACCCAACAGCCCACCCAAAATGAGAAATGCTGCTCATGTGAAGAAGTTCAACAGTGATGGCAGTCTCAGTGCTCCCTCCATTCCAAATCCAGTTACCACACCAGCTGAGTCAGTCCCAGTCACTATTCCCACACCCACCCAGTACCCCCCTTCCATAGATCCAGAGCCCATGACAGCGGTACCAACACCTGATTTCCCTGTGAAGTCGTCTCGTGTCCGGCATCCACCTGTGTGGCAGAAGGACTTTGTTATGTCTGCCTGACCTCTGACATTATACGTAAAAAAAAAGAAAAGGAGAGTGAAATGAGAATTGTTTTGTTGTTTACAACGTGGGAAGGGAGAATTACTTTTAAGTTTAGTTTAAAACTGATATTTATTTATTTTTTTCATTCTGATATAAAGGAAAGAACACTTATGTTAACATGTCAAAATGGGATTAGTTCAGAATGCAGAGCTGGTGTCATACAAGTCAAGTTCAACATGGTATAGCTACATTGGAGTAGATATGTTTCATTTTCTATAATTCTACCTCCAGGAATTTCATTATTAATCATGGCAACTTAAAGAACTAGTAAGTAACAGAAATGAAAAATAACTACAACCAAATACATTTTCACACTTATATTGTTTACTTTGTGAAACGGACAGTCAACAAACCTGAGAGACAAAGGCTTCCTAAGAAAAAAACGATGGATCCATGAAAGGGAGCTGTTTCGTGAGTCCCACCATCAATTTTATATAATTTTTATACTACATTTCACTGAATAATATAACTAGTGTTAATATTAAAAATATCATCTCACCTTAGTGTAGCCATTAACATAAAAGCCTCTAACTTGCTTGCAGATAAGCTGCTCCTCAGTCTGCTTTTAATGAATTTAAGGGTCAAAAATGACCTGGGGTAACCGAGAGGGTCAGTAAATATTTGTATGCAAGACCAAGAAGATGATATGCATCTGTGAGCAAGTTGAATCTGAGGAGAATTTGGTAGCAACACAGGGGGCAGTTTTTGCAAGAGGCACAGATTTTGTTGATCATTTTCATCTCCTTGTTTCCATCTGGTCCTTCCTCCACAGTCCTGGATGCATATTCTTCCAGTGGTGATTGTTTTAGCCTTTCCCACTGGCTTGCCAAGCTTTTCAGTTCTGACTGCAGGTTGTCAACTGTTGCTGAACTGTTGAATTTAATCAGGCACCTGCTGAGATCTTGGAGTGCAGAATCGGGAAGAGAACTTGTTTTGATTTGTGGAAAGTTTTTAGGATCCAGAAATGCTAAGTCTGCATATAGGCTGCCATGTACCAGGAATCTTCTCCGAATGGCCTCAATAACTGTGTCCATTATTGGGTTGTGGACTTTTACCTCATAGGTTTCCAACGCATCGCTGGATGTCTCATCCTGGGACATCTCTCCTGGCATGGATTTTTTCTTTTTAGGTCTCCTCTGAGGTAGTGAGGTCTCCACCTCCATGTCAATCTCCTCATCCTGCTCCTCCAGCTTTTCATTTGCCCACTTGGCAAAATTCTCTGCTGCATCCTTGACTGCCTTGAAAATCCTTGAAATTTGTTTTAGGGCCTCAAGTGTAGAGATCACCATCCTGTGGGCAGAGAGGAAGTCCATTCCTCCTGTTTGCAGGTACTTTGACAATGGTGTCGTCTGGTCAAATATTCTCATGAATAATTGAGCTGTAAGGATCGTCTCATGTCTCAGAAGGCCACCTTTGTATCCCCTTGCTTTGGTCCGAACATTGCCTTTTACAGTCTTCTGCTCTTGAATGGCTGACAGTGTACACAAAACATAAATGGAGAGACAGTCCTGGGGTTTTCCAAATGTGCCAAAGATCTTTAAATCGTCATGCTTTGCCCACCAGCGGATCTCTCCAATGGGTGCTATGCGCCTGTGTCTGTTGCTGTGGCTTTCTTTTTCCCATATGTTCATCCTCTGATGAGATTCCCTGATGAACACTGCTGTTTCACTAAGAAGATGAAAAAGTGATCCACTCTCAATCACAATTTCAGTGGTATCAGAGAGAACCAGATTCAGGACATGTGCGTAGCACCACATATGAACATGATGAGGGGACTGTGATCCCAACAGTGAGGAGAAGCCTCTGTAACTTCCTTGCATGTTGGAAGCCCCATCTGTGGCATTTCCAATGCAGAGGCTGTTATCCAAGTTCAAACTGTCAAGAACATCACTCAGCAACTGAACATATGACTCTCCAGTAGATGCACTACATCTCATCACAGTAACAAGCCTCTCATTTATGGTATCAGTCACATACCTGAGGACAATTGAGCACTGGTCTTGTGCTGTAATGTCTTGTGTGGTGTCCAGTTGGACAGAAAACATTCCAGCTTTTAGGACTTCAGTGGCAATGTTCTCCTTGATCAAGTTTTGTATGTTGTCAATTACTGAGTTGACAGTTGATTTAGAACAGGGGTAATCAATTAAATCTTTCCGCGGTCCATTTTTGGCAGATAGCTCAGACCTTAGGTCCGGGTCCGCGGTGGCGAACGAAAGTTGTTGAGCGGGGGGGTTTGGGGGGGGTGTCGAACAAAAGTTGTTGAGCGGGGGGGCGAACGTAACACTCATATGGGTGGTGAACGTAACACTCGTCTGAAAATAAATTCTCCGGTTTAAAATATAGTCTCCCGTTAAAATTTTTTTGGCATTTGGGTCCGTATCCAGTTAATCAGGAAATTTGATTGGGTCCGGACAGGACGGCGTTCGGGTCCGGATCCGGACCGCGGTCCGCCATTTGGTGATACCTGATTTAGAAAGTAGAGTGACAAGAGAGCCTCTGCCTCTAGAGCCTGATGCTGATTCATGTAGTTTTTTACTTTTTTCAATCACTTCACTGAGATGCTTTTTTTTCTACTTTCAATTTTATTGCCATTAACACACATTGATAGGCACTTAACATTATGTAACAAAAATAAATAAATAAATAAATAAATAGGAAAAAAAACAGAACACCTTGAGATCGGGTTTCACTTAAAATACAAAAAATATTTAACATACAGAGAGAAAGAGGGAAAAGGGGGGGGGAGAATTTCTTCCATCCATTCACACCTACATTATTGTACCCATATGCACACATATACACACACATGTATGCATATATGCAGAGATACATGTACCTATTTTCCCCTTCTCTTGTTTAACCTGAGCTGAGATATACCATAACACGTGACTGAGATGCTCTTTCAAGGCCACATCATATATCCCCAGTAAAGTGATGAGTTCCAAAAAATTACCATGGTCAAGACTATTGTCCTCCAAAGTATAAGGAGCCTCATTCTCTTCCTGTCTGTAGCTCAGGCCCCTCTTCCCTATTACTCTGACAACTTCCACAACACGATCTAAGACCTGGCACCTCCTCTTTATCTGCTCTCTGTGAACAGTTAGCTGCTTTCCCCTAAGTAGACTGTTTATGTCAGCTTTTGAGCAGTTTAAAAAATAAGCTTCAGCACATGCCCTATGTACTATGCTTTTTTCATGCTCTTCAGCTCTCTGGTGGACATGTCTCCAGTCTGACATTCCAGTTATGAATGTGCTGGAATCAGTTGGCTTGATAAAGGCCAAGCGAAACAAAATAAAGCACAACGTTGATTACAGTATGTCGGCCACTTCCTGCTTGTGCCATCTTTGTCAGTGAACACTTTCTTCACTACAGTGTTTGTAGCATCTTGCTTTGGGTGATGATTTAAAAATGCTTGCATTCTAGCAGGCTCAGGACGGGAAAAATAGTCTAGTCTCTCTTCTCTCTCCTCAACTGCCTGGCTTGACTTGACAGGAAGAGAGGGAGAGATTATTATAATATATTAAGTGGTAAATTGAAAACTTAATTCCAAAACTAAAGTAATAATAAAAATATTTGGAACAATCTGGAAAAACAGCACAAACTAGGCTTATTAGAAATTAAAAGTTAATCATTACTTTAGAAGTCTATCAAATAACTATTGTGGGAAGCAAATAAGTAAATTGACTCAACACATACTGTCAGGGCTGGCCCCAGGGCGGCTCCTCCAGTTGCCACCAGGAGGAGCCCACGAGTCAGACCACAGGCTAATCAGCGATGATGGCATTCACCTGTCATCCTGTGTTTTTAAGGACGATAGACGCAGTGCCTCACCACTGAGTTGTCTGCTTTCATGTTGTCAACCTCAAGCCTGTTTTCTCTCATTGTCTCTGCTTGGTGTTTCTCTGTCTGCTTCAAGTACTTACCTCCTGCGCCGCTCCCTGGCCTCTCTCAAGTTTTTCTCCTGCTGTTATCCTTCCTATCCGTTTTGGTTCTTGGGAAGTGTTTTTTGTTTGTCGCGGCGTTTGCCAGCCAGCCAGCTACCTCCCCTGGCGTCCTTGTTTTTTCCTTTTTGGTTTTCTGTGTGTTCGCTACGCGTTGTTATTCCGCGATTGTTTTCTGTTTTCCCCCGTTACTAGCATTGAGTATTTCCGCTGTTGTTTTCAGTTCTCCCCTATTATACGCGTCGAGTTTCTCTGTGTTTACTTTCAGTTCACCCTCGTATCAGCTCTTTAAACACAGCACGCTGTGGCTGTCCACTCGCGTGTATTCTATCGTCCTGTGCACGGACGAGGCGCTTGGGTTCATTTTCTTAAAATATCTGCGGGGGATTCCGTCTCCTACATCTCCCACACTGACACATACTTAGATCTACCTACGTAGGTATAGTCTATTTCAAGTATAATGTATCAACATATTTAAATATAAGAAGTGTCTATTGTTAACTCCACCATTTTTGTCTGTTCTGTATAGTTCAACTTATTTTTTATCCTTTTTATTGAAATCATCTCTAATATAATTCTAATTCTTCAAGTTCAAGGTGCTCCCTCCTTTAAACAGCTATAACATGTATTTGTATCTGGCTACAAACAAAGCTGCTTTATGAATTCATGCAATGCAAATATGTCTTAAAACAGGGGTGCCCACAAGTTTACAGCTTGCGAGCTACTTATAAGATGACCAAGTCAGAACACGTCATTTGTTGAGCGGGGGGTGGCGAACGTCATTTGTTGAGGGGGGTGGCGAACGTCATGTGTTGAGCAGGGGGGGGGGGTGGCGAACGTCATTTGTTGAGCGGGGGCGGGGGGTGGCAAACGTCTTTTGTTGAGCGGATTGCAGATTGGCTACCATGAACCATGAATGTCAATCAAAATACAAACCTCAGTGCAGATGGGCGATTCATCTACTACTTTTTAATGTGACGCGATCTACGCACATTCTTTCGTGATCGACGCAATGAGCACCCCTGCTTAAAAGCATTTGACACCATTTTACTCTTATTTGGTGTGGGCATATATTTTGCCAATATTTCTTTACACTTGTATTTGTATTTCTTTACACTTGTATTTTCTTTACACTTACGATTGTAGTCGTGCTTAAATTACAAAGTTTTTATTTATCATTTATAAGTTTTAAAATCTGTAATTTCACTTGTTTGAGTGCTTTTTAAAACATGTTGAACCACAGCATAGAGGCTACAAATTCAAACTACTATGCAGCCTTTCAACAAACCTTTAACCTAAATATCTAAAATGCTATGATAGCCTAAAATGGACACTTGCTGCTCACCCAACATTTCTCAGTCTTGACCATTTGCTATTTTATCAGAATAACGGTGCGTAGCTGCAAGATTTTGTGAAGTATGCAAATACCAATTAATATTGGTACTAATCAATCGCCGTTGCTCATCATTCTCATGTAATAAAGTCCCTGTGTTATCCTAACGTTACTAGCTGTTCATGTACTACACTTTCCCGCTCAGTCTGTCCCTCGGTTTCACAAGCCTGCATCTCTGGCTGCTGCTCTCCCTGTCTGCTGCTGCTGTCTTCAACTACAGAGGACACGGAGGCTACAGCAGCGAACATGTCTGTGATTTTAACACATTTTGTAGCCTCTAAATTGAGACTCTTCAATTTCTTGGCATGTAACTTCTCCGCACCCCCTTTCTGCTGCTTTTGTTGCTCTATGCTGCCTCTCCTTGAACAACGCACTCAACACTGAACGTAGCAGGAGTTACAGCGGACCACGCAGAGAAAGGGTGGGGCCACTTTCGTCCTATATCCTGATTGGTTCAGTCCACTATCTATATTGAAGATGGGCCAGTGAGCCGCCCCCTCCAAATTGTGGGCCGGTCTCTTAGAAAAAAAGGGAAGAAAAAAAAAAATCGATCAGCCCCTGAGGACTGTCAGCCCACCGGGCAAATGCCCGGTACGCCAGATTACCAGTCCAACACTGCTGTCAGGCTGTTGCTCCCGCCCTCTATGAAAGTCCACCCTGTGTTCCATGTTTCGTGCCTCTGCCCTGTCTTGTGCAGTATGCTCCGTGCACCTTTGTCGCCAACTCCCCATATGATAGCCCTGGCTTAGACGGTTCATCGGCTCTTGGATCTGTCAGGGCTGACTCGGGTGCCACTACTTCGGCTACTACAGGAGGGGGCTCCCGAGTCAGTTCCAGACGGAATAGGTGAAATCAGCAGTGATCCGTCACACCTGTTATCCTTGTTATTTAAGGAGGTTTGTTTGACGGATCACTGCTGAATCATTGTGTTTATGCTGTTGCGCTTTCAGCCCTTCACTACTCACTCTGACTGTTTGCCGAGTTAAAAGATGTCTGGCTACCTTCCTCTCCCTTATGCTTTCTTATTTCTCTTTTACTTATTCGAGTCTCTATTTCCTGCACCGCTCTTTGGCCCATCTCAAGTTTTCCCTTTCTACACACGTTGAGTATTACGCCTCTCTATATGTTTGTGGTGTTCTTGCAGTATGTGCGCATTGCACTCTCACTCATTATTGGCTCGACCAATTTCACTGTCAGTGTGAGCCAGCATTTGGGTCCACCTCTTTCTTTTACATGCAATGTGTACACGTCTGTATTCACCGTGTTACAGTGACCTCAGTATTTACAACTGCGCTATCAGATGCAATACTACATTTTAGGTTTTGTGGGCAAGCAAGGTTTTATATCTGATGTATACAGCTACTGGAAGCCAGTGAAGAGAGCGCAGCAGAGGAGTCACATTTGAGAACTTGGGGAGATTGAAGACCAGTTGTGCTGCAGCATTCTGAATCAGTTGTAGAGGTCTGATGACCTGTAGAGGAAGACTCGCAAGGGAGTTGAAGTAGTCCAGCTTTGAGATGATGAGAGACTACACAAGCTCCTGGGTAGCTTCCTCCGAGGGAAAGGGTCGCATTCTCCATATGTGCCGAGGAGAAATCTGCAGGATCTGGTTTGAAAAGTGTTGAGAAGGACAACTGCTTGTCCAAAGCTACACGTCCTAAAGTCTTCAAGTAGATCCTAATGGTATTAACAGGGTCCTCTCGAAAGAAGCAGTGAGGTCATTGTGTGAGTTTGGAGTTCCTGGAATGTACAGAAGCTCGGTTATGCTATGAGCTTCAAGTGGTGAGTGGTCATCCATGAAGCAATATCCACCACACATGCTGAAATATGGGTGTCAATGTGCGAAGGAAAGAATTAGCTGGGTGTTATCAGCATAGCAATGACAGGAGAAACTGTGAGACGAAATAATGTCACCAAGAGTATAAAAAAGAACATCAGAGGGCCTAGGACCGAGCCTTGGGGGACTCCAGTAAAGAGTTTACATAGATTGGATGTACAATTGTACCTTGAGATATGAGTTTAATTTGCTCTGTAACCGACGTCGTAAGTAGATGTGTGCCAAAATCGATTCTCATTTACTACGATTCAGAATCGATTTTAAATGTCCCAAAATCGATTCTAAGTCATGGTGAAGTCTCGCATTACGTAATTACAAAATTACGCAAGACTTTACGCAGCAGGTTCTGGGACACACTTATGCACGGAAAAGTTTCAAAACAAATGGAGGAAACAGATATTCAATCTGTCCCGTCTTTGTTTAAGGCAAAAATATGGGTTCATTTTGGTTTTTACCAAATGGCAGGGAAGACCGAACTTGACACAATGTAGCATGTGTGCAAGGCTTGTGTAATGCGGTGAGCACGAGAACGTACACACCGCGTGAAATAATATGGACCCACGTGCCGGCTCGCAAGCGCAAGACGTTTGACACTTGTCAAATGTACTAGCGAGAGGGAAACACGCACAGGGACCCAGAATGAACAAACAACGCGGAAGACTCAACGCATGAAAAATAACACTTAACCGTAGAGAGACGGGAGAAAGAAACAAAACAACAGTAACTAAAAAACAGCGCGGATAAATGCAAAGTAAAACCGAAACCAAATATGCCAAGGGAAGCAACTGGCAGCAGGAAAAAAACGCTGCAGCAAAATAAAACCCTTCCCAAAAATAAAGGCAAAACGGATAGGAAGAAATACAGGATTGGGAAAACTTGAGATGGGACAGGAAACAACGCAGGAGTTAGATACTTGAATAAGTAAAGCGAAAGCATAAGAGAGGTGGCGAGACACCTTCAAACGAGAAGCAACCACAGAGAAAGCAGAGACTGGCTGAGAACGTACCATTATGCCGGTTTAGTCTGGGACTGACTCTGGTGCCCCTAGCAACAGCTGGGGGAACAGCATCTGAGCCAGCCCTGACAGCTTGCAAAATTAAGCTCAAGAATTTTGGTAACAACAAAAAGCATTTTATTTTACCAAAGCACTTTATTTTTGGTAATTGAATGTGAAAGACACTTTATTTTCTGTATTTGTCATTGTTTTGCAAAGCAGACTGTAGTAGATCATGCACATTTTATAGACCGAAGCAGAAATTTTTATAAATCAAATAGTTTTTGAATCAAAAATCGTTTTGAATTGAAAATCGATTTTGAATCAAATCGTGGTCCCCAAAATCGGAATTGAATCGAATCGTGAGATGGTAAACGATTCCCACCCCAGTCGTAAGTCAGTCAACTCGTATATGAAACAAATTTCTCCCATTTAAAATAACTGAAATAGATTTTATCTGTTCCAGCCCTGTGAAACATCCCCAACCTTTCCTAAATTATGAAAATAATACATTTTTAATTAAGAAACACGTGTGTACTTTACCAACAAATAACAAAATATATGAAATAAAAGAAAAAAAATTTTATTTAGCATTGTATTTTTAGCTTGGAGACAGAAGAGTGCAGCTAACAGAGGTGAATGGAAGGAGGGGATGCAAGCACTGTAGACATGTAAACAAAAACTGAATTTTCTTTACTTGAAAACAAAACTAAAACTACACTTTCAAGTTTTAATGATGTTAATGATTTAAGTGACTTTGAACGTGGCATGGTTGTTGCTGCCAGATGGGCTTGTCTGAGTATGTCAGAAACTGCTGATTTACTGGGATTTTCACGCACAGCTATCTCTAGGGTTTACAGAGAATGGTCCGAAAAAGAGAAAATATCCAGTGAGCGGTAGTTCTGTGGGCACAAATGCCTTGTTGACGCCAGAGGTCAGAAAACAATGGCCAGACTGGTTTGAGCTGATAGAATGGCAACAGTATCTCAAATAACCAGTCATTACAACTGAGGCATGTAAAAGAGCATCTCTGAACACACAACATGTTAAACCTTGAGGCGGATGGGCTACAGCAGGAGAATACCACACCAGGTGCCACTCCTGTCAGCTAAGAACAGGAAACTGTGGCTACAATTCACACAGGCTCACCAAAATTGGACAACAGAAGATTGGAAAAATGGTAGGTTTGCTGAGTCTCGATTTCTGTTGCGACATTTGGATGGTAGGGTCAGAATTTGGCATCAACAACAAATCTGCAGCAACTATCATTCTATCATGATGCTATCATGTCAATATTGACCAGACCCTCTGAGGAATGTTTCCCGTATCTTGTTGAATATATGCCACAAAGGATTAAAGCAGTACTGAAGGCAAAAGGGGGTCCAACCTGGTACTAGCAAGGTACATTATAAAGTGGCCGGTGAGTGTATGTTGGAGCTATGAAGTGTTGGCTTCAAGATTGGTACCACCCTTGCTGTCTAACACTAAAATAAGAAGTTGTTGATAACGACCGAAAAAAATGGAAGGAGATCTCAGAATTTTTTGGAAGGAATTGGATCCTTTGCATCACTCACATGACCTATTTCTTAGGTTACAGAAACAGCAAGGGAGGGTATAGAGGGTAGAGAAATAAGAGTCTTCATTTGTGAAGCCAATCGTCTCCAAAGCCCCTAGCGTCGGGAAGCGATGCAGCTGAGTTCTGAATCAATTTTCCCCATAAGAAATAACTGAAAACGGATTAATCTGGATTCAACTTGATGGTTGAGGACGGATTAATAGTTCTCAACTATCAAGTTAAATTCCAACGTCACACGAATGCCTTTTTCATACTTCTCTATGATCGCCTTTTTCAACTCTATTGTTGTTCTTACCATTTTCATCTCCTGCTTTTCTACTATGTCTTTCTTGGGACCCATATTTTTGTCTAAAACAGTACAAACAAAAACAAAATACAGTACAGTACAACAAAAATACAGCAAAACTTGGAGCACAGCCTCAAAATTGTTTAAAACCCATTGAACAACAATGCCAACTAACGCCAACTAGGGGCACGTGACTGAAGCACAAACTTTTTTTTTTTTTTTTACAAAAGTCACACGAGTCGGGTCGGATTCCAAAGTTTTATTCGGGCTTCGACACAAAATTGTCTCAAAATTTTGCGTCTAACTCAGAATATGTTGAGTACTGAAGTGGTTGAGTTCCAGGGTTCTACTGTATAATGGTTTCCTCTAATTATTTGCCTAGGTTCAAATACATGCAGTTGTGATGACACTGAACACCACCTAAAGACCATACAGCGCACACTGAACACCAGCCCCAGACCCTACAGCGCACACTGAACACCATCCCCAGACCACACACCGCCCATTGAACACCATTTACATTTACGACATTTGGCAGACGCCCTTATCCAGAGCGACTTACATTTTTATCTCATTTTTATACAAGTGAGCAATTGAGGGTTAAGGGCCTTGCTCAGGGGCACCTCAGTCATGGCCTCAGGTCTGGGGATCGAACCCACGACCCTCCGGTCACAAGACCAGTTCCCTAACCACAAGGCCATGACTGCCCTCACCACCCCCAGACCATACACTGCCCACTGAACACCATCCCCAGACCATACACCGCCCACTGAACACCATCCCCAGACTATAAACCACACACTGAACACCATTCCCAGACTATAAACACCTTCCCCCATGAACCCCTCCCCCCAGTATAACCCACCATAAACCATGCTCTGCCCTTTTCTGAGGACTCCACCACCCAGGTCTAATAAACAAAGATGCTTGTTCTGATCCAGTGGAGCTCAGTCATTTTGAAGACTGCAGTGTCTGTATTTGACACTACATTCTAGGGTTAGTGTTTGACTGTATAACACTACATTCTAGGGTTAGGGTTTGACTGTATTTAACACTATATTCTGAGATAATATATCAGTTTAAACATCTGCTGGATTTCTGCTCAACTTCTAAAATCTTCTTGAATACAATGAGTTTTTCAAAAGGATGTAAATAGAAAACTTGGCATCAATGTCTTTAGATAAAAGGCTGTCAAGGCCTTCTAACCACATGATCAATGCAAGTCTTTGTGTCAACACTGATGTGTCCCAAGGTTTGCTCCAACATTACAGAGAGATACCACAAATTTATTTTTCTCTTACTGTATTAAAACCTGCAGGAAGCAAAATGTTATGAAACAAAAGGTCCTGGCTATCTGGCTGGCCATCCACCACTAAATTCCTTTTAGTGGAAATAAACTGTATTGCTGACTTGGTCTCTACTGTTGGCCCCATTACAGAAGCCCAACGTGAGCAGAACGAGTGAAGATCCTCCCTTTCTCGGGGGTAGCTGGGAAACTGAAAGAGGGAAAATGTTCTGCAATAATTAGGAAGGAAGAAATGGACAGAATAGTGATTAGATTATCAGTGCTTCAGTGTGTACACCGAACTGCCAAGGCCCTCTTTACACAAGACTTATTCTAGTGTTTACTCTGATGTCCCAGGTAATAGTTAGGTTAGGTTAAGGGTTTAGGGTTTGGGTCTGCTGAGGCTTCAACTGCTGCTCTCCTATAGTTCATAATATTCCCTCTTATCTGGTCTTCATTTGATTTTATATCTGCTACTTCAGAACAGGTTGCAAAGAACTGGTGTCCGCTGGCCACTAAATCCACATATTCTCATGTCATGTCTGCACAGTTTAGGGTTCGTGGAATTAGAAACACCTGCTACACATTTGTATAAGTACTTTTTCTGAGCTCAGGGTAGAAAAAACATCAAATTCCCATACCCATTTAGTTCCATGGGTGTAAATTGTATTCAGAAGTACAAGCTCTTATTCTTTTGACCTGAAGCATCAGTGATATATTGTGATCCAATGTTTAGGACAATATCAGTGGGCTTTGAATACAGAATACGTAAGCAAGAGTTAGCAAGGGGCAAACCAAGAGTTTGCATTGAACAAACAGCCAGCAAAGGGTAATAAGTTCTCTTCAGGTGGAGGGTCTCCAAAACAGCTCAAATTACCTGGTTTAAAATTTCGTCTTAAAACTGATATTTATCAATCTTCTTTTATTACCTCCATTTCATTGTGCTGTTTTCTTCTCCATCTCTGTGGTTTGTCTTTTGTGACTAGTCTTTGTCGTCTTTGATTGGTGTATGGTTGTGGTGGCTGTACAGCACTCTAATCAACTGTTGGTAATAAATGTGCTTTATAAATATAAATTAAATGAGCCCTAACCCCAAGTTATAACATGGTAACTTGCGTGCAATGTACATAATAACATGACAAACATTTCTAAGGGTCACAGCTAATGAACCCATCCCAATAGTTACTGTGTAAACTGACACCCTCCATCCAGTAAAACCCACTGGTTTATAACAGCATATCACATGTGAGAATGATAGAATATTTGTGAGGGGGTCAGAACAGGACATTGTGGACATTATGGCATGTGCAGAATCAGAAAATGAGTAGCATCATCCAACTGAGAGCATCAGCAAGTCAAGACAAACAGTTAGGGTTACATACTGAAGTCTGGGAACAGTATGTCCGTCACAAGGTCCAGGAGGTGGGGGGGTTTCCGATCTGACAATTTTGGCCTAATTCACTAAAAATGGTGACAAAATCACTACGTTGCCAATACTACTGACAAATATTATTAAATATTATTAATATTCAAGTATAACACTTATAACACTAATTTCTGAATCTTTGCACACCAGATTTGCATGGGTTTGGTGAAAAACCTAGGATTTGTTTGTGCTAAAACATATTTGTCACAGTAGGCTGGTCTCTGAGCTTTTGTTCCGTTTGGTGCTATGGATATTAAAAACATAACTGCCTCACCCTCTCCTGCTGCATCCGTGACGTCACAATATCATGCACATTTAGTACTTAGACCTCTAATAAGACCATCGCTAAACTGGCTGACTGTTTCCCTACAGTGAAGTATGTTACAATCCAAACACTACTCATCACTCTGATAACAGCACCACCACGGTGATGGTGGTAGCAGCATCATGTTGCAGAATCATGTTGTTTAGAATGGTTTTCATCACCAGGAACTGGAAAACTGGTCAGAGTCAAAGGCAAGATGTATAGAACTGAATACAGGGCAGTATTTGAAGAAAACCTATTCCAATCTGCAGGACACCAGAGACTAGGATGGAGTTTCATGTTCCGACAAGAGAACAACCCAAGCATAGTGCCAAAGCCACACAGGAGTGATTCAAACACAAGAACCTCAAATACAAAGGATTGTGAATCAATTTCACCTACTGTTGTGCAAATGGAATAGAAAACAGGCAGAAATGAGAGGCAATTAGCAAGACCCCCCCTATAAAGGAGTGGTTTTGCAGGTGGGGACCACAGACCTCTTCTCAGTACCTATGCTTTCTTGCTGATGTTTTGGTCACTTTTGAATGTTGGTGGTCCTTTCACACTCGTGGTAGCATGAGACAGACTCTACAACCCACACAAGTGGCTCAGGTAGTGCA
This sequence comes from Brachyhypopomus gauderio, assembly GCF_052324685.1. Taxonomy (NCBI): domain Eukaryota; kingdom Metazoa; phylum Chordata; class Actinopteri; order Gymnotiformes; family Hypopomidae; genus Brachyhypopomus; species Brachyhypopomus gauderio. The sequence continues at coordinate 10,607,300 of NC_135215.1, read as the reverse complement.
GCTCATCCAGGATGGCACATCAATGCGAGCTGTGGCAAGGTTTGCTGTCTGTCAGCGTAGTGTCCAGAGGCTGGAGGCGCTACCAGGAGACAGGCCAGTACACCAGGAGACGTGGAGGAGGCCGTAGGAGGGCAACAACCCAGCAGCAGGACCGCTACCTCCGCCTTTGTGCAAGAAGGAACAGGAGGAGCACTGCCAGAGCCCTGCAAAATGACCTCCAGCAGGCCACAAATGTGCATGTGTCTGCACAAATGGTTAGAAACCGACTCCATGAGGATGGTATGAGGGCCCGACGTCCACAAATGGGGGTTGTGCTCACAGCCCAACACCATGCAGGACGCTTGGCATTTGCCAGAGAACACCAGGATTGGCAAATTCGCCACTGGCGCCTTGTGTTCTTCACAGATGAAAGCAGTAGAGGTGTGCCAAAAAATCGATTCATATATCAAAAATGGATTCTCATTTACTACGATTCAGAATCGATTTTAAATGTCCCAAAATCGATTCTAAGTCGCGTTACGTAATTACAAAATTACGCGAGACTTTACGCAGCAGGTTCTGGGACACACTCGTGTGCGGAAAGATTTCAAAACAGATGGAGGAAAGAGATATTCAACCTGTTCCGTCTTCATTTAAGGCAAAACTATGGGCTCATTTTGGTATTTACGAATACCAGGGAAGACCGAACTTGACTCAATGTAGCTCTTGTGCAAGGCGTGTGTAACGCGGTGAGCACAGGAACGTACACACAGCGTGAAATAATATAGAGAAGGGTGGACACGAGTGCCGGCTCGCAAAAGCAATACATTTGACACTCGTCACATGTATTAGCGAGAGGGAAACGCGCACAGCGACCCAGAACGAACAAACAAAACAACACGGGAGACAACGCGCGAGAGAATAGAAAGCAAAACCGTGAGGGCATGGAGCAAATAGAAACAAAAAACAACGCGCAAAATACAACGCGGGAAAAATAACAGTTAACCGTAGTGAGACGGGAGAAAGAAACAAAACAACAACTAAAAAACAGCGCGGATAAATGCAACGCGAAAATGAAACCAAGGACACCAGAAGAAGTAATTGGCAAAAAACGCCGCAGCAAAATAAAACCCTTCCCAAAAATAAAGGCAAAATGGATAGGAAGAAATGCAGGATTGGGAAAACTTGAGATGAGTCAGGAAGCGACGCAGGAGATAGATACTCGAATAAGTAAAGAGAAAGCATAACAGAGAGGTGGCGAGACACCTTCAAACGAGAAGCAAGAGACTGGCTGAGAGGTACGGTTACGCCAGTATAGTCTGGGACTGACTCTGGTGCCCCTAGCCACGGCTGGGGGAACAGCATCCAAGCCAGCCCTGACAGCTTGTAAAATGAAGCTCAAGAATTTTGGTAACAACAAAAAGCATTTTATTTTACCAAAGCACATTATTTTTGTTAATTAAATGTGAGACACTTTATCTTCTGTATTTGTCATTCTGTCTTGCAAAGCAGACTGTAGTAGATCATGCAGGTTTTATAGACTTAAGCAGAAATTTTTATAAATCAAATCGTTTTTTGAATCGAAAATCGTTTTGAATCGAAAATCGATTTTGAATTGAATTGTGGCCCCCAAAATCGGAATCGAATCGAATCGTGAGATAGTAAATGATTCTCACCCCTAGAAAGCAGATTCACACTGAGCACATGTGACAGACGTGACAGAGTCTGGAGACGCCGTGGAGAGTGATCTGCTGCCTGCAACATCCTTCAGCATGACCGGTTTGGCAGTGGGTCAGTAATGGTGTGGGGTGCCATTTCTTTGGAGGGCCGCACAGCCCTCCATGTGCTCACCAAAGGTAGCCTGACTGCCATTAGGTTCCGAGATGAGATCCTCAGACCCCTTGTGAGACCATATGCTGGTGCGGTTGGCCCTGGGTTCCTCCTAATGCAGGACAATGCTAGACCTCATGTGGCTCGAGTGTGTCAGCAGTTCCTGCAAGATGAAGGCATTGAAGCTATGGACTGGCCCGCCCGTTCCCCAGACCTGAATCCAATTGAGCACATCTGGGACATCATGTCTTGCTCCATCCACCAACGTCACGTTGCACCACAGACTGTCCAGGAGTTGGCGGATGCTTTAGTCCAGGTCTGGGAGGAGATCCCTCAGGAGATCATCCACCACCTCATCAGGAGCATGCCCAGGCGTTGTAGGGAGGTCATACAGGCACGTGGAGGCCACACACAATACTGAGCTTCATTTTGACTTGTTTTAAGGACATTACATCAAAGTTGGATCAGCCTGTAGTGTGTTTTTCCACTTTAGTTTTGTGTGTGGCTCCAAATCCAGTCCTCCATTGGTTAATAAATTTGATTTCCATTGATGATTTTTGTGTGATTTTTGTTGTCAGCACATTCAACTTTGTACAGAACAAAGTATTCAATGAGAATATTTCATTCATTCAGATCTAGGATGTGTTATTTGAGTGTTCCCCTGTTATTTTTTTGAGCAGTGTATATATACATACCCACAATATATTGTGTGTATGTACAGTATATATAGTGTGTACTGGGTTAGTGTTGAGGTTTCTGATGGAGAGTACACCATGTGAGTGTTGATGTATCTGGTGGAGAGTATAACGTGTGAGTGTTGACATTTCTGGTGGAGAGTATAACGTGTGAGTGTTGAGGTTTCCTGTAGAGAGTACACTGTGTGAGTGTTGAGGTTTCCTGTAGAGAGTACACTGTGTGAGTGTTGAGGTTTCCTGTAGAGAGTACACTGTACGCAACTGGCCGCTGGTTCTTGCTGGTGTGTGAATGGTCATAAAAGTTTATACCTGTGCTGATTGTAAAGTGACCTTGCGTTAGGGTTAGGCTTAACCTAACCTAGGGTTAGGGTTAACCTAAACCTAACCCTTGCATTCATGAAATGCGCTGTATAAATCTAAAGTTTCATTCATTTATTCATGTGCCACAACTGAACACACAGTTTGACTGGAAATCTTTCCAAAAACAGTTCAGCATTTTGTCATCCTTTGGCACCATTATAATAAACCATGGCCATCATGCTTCTGTGTGTGTGTGTGTGTGTGTGTGTGTGTGTGTGTTCTCAAGCAACATTAACACTGAAAATTCCATGAAACTGACAGAGAACACATCACAGCTACCCAGGCTAAGTGAAAAACTCACATTCTTTGTAAGACAGCTTCTCAGCATGAGAATCCAATTATTTTCTGGCTTTATAGGGCCGTACTAAATCACCGTTCCACAACACAGTCTCCATTACGATACTGTTGCAGTAAACAAACAAGTGGATAACGCAAATAGAGAAGAATGAAAACACTTTACTGTGATAACTATGAGGAGAGCGAAAGAGGAAGGTCTGGAGGAGAGGGTAAGGTCTGGAGGAGAGAGGGGAAGGTCTGCTGCAGTCAAGAGTTAGAAGTACAAGGCTTCTTTCCCAGTCTGTCTGAGCCTGTCTCTCTTTCACACATATTGGATATGATTCCATCCACTATCCCCATCTTTTGCTGTTAAACATCTGGCAGCCATCTTGAATTGAGCAAGCACAGCTTGGACAGATGGATGTGGGTCTCAGGGGTGTTGGTCATGTGACTATCAAACATACATGGAACACTTAGACTGTGTAAGGTTAGTTGCCATGTAGGCTATGCATCTTGTTCCATGGGAACAGGTCAGTTATGTTCACGTGACCACACTATTTGTCTGACCCATTTTGAAATGGCCACCAGATGGCAAAGTGGTTTAAGCCATGTGGAGTGTACCCAGAATGAAGAGGAATTTGTTACTGTTGCAAATTAGGAATCCTGCTTTGAGATTACAAACTTAACTTAGCTTTCCAAGCAAAACAATCCTATGATGGACCCTTATATAAAATTAAGCATTAATCAGAGCTGTAAACACACCAACACAAAATGAAAAATTCAATATTTGCAGAATCTGCATGCTTTATGACTGATAAATTGTGAAATAATTTGAACACATTTTAGTCCATTTTTTATAACAAAGAATGCATCCTGTCTCCCTTCCTCTACCCCATTCTCTCCACTATCTCCCCTCATCTCTCTTTTTCATGTTCATCCCAAACCGATCCTCCTTAGCTGTTCCCCATGTCAGAACTCTAATCCAAATCCCAATGTCCCTAACCCTAAGTTCTTCCCTATTCATCCGCATATTCTTCAGTGCTCTGGTGAGCATTCTGACCTGAACCACTGAACACGTACCTTCAGCAATCCCATGGTAGCTTTTTCTTCTGGTTGTTTCTGCTCTTTCCACTTGTCACAATCTTCATTCTTATCTCATCAAGTCTGACTTCATTTTCTCACTTCTCTACTGGTTCCTGTAGATGTACTGTGTCTTCTGCCCATCACCTCCCCGGTCCGTGGGAGCTCGAACTGTTGTTGCCACATATGCACACACACCTTCCGGTTCTTTTCTAAATGGAAACTCAGCAGCAACTATCATAAATTGTCAGAATACTCATTAGCATTGCCCCACAGGTATCATTTAACATCCCATGGTCACCTGCCACACAACAGTAAGAGTAAGGTTTAGATTCTAGACCACAAAAAGCACAACTGGCATTAACCTTTGATGTTTGTCTTCTAAAATTTTGCTATCCTCAAAGTTCTCTTTCCACCACTGCAGTTTCACATTTGTTCATCCTCACAGCTCAATCAACACTAGCAGAACTACAACTGACGATGCATTTATTATTTCAGCAGCTGCAGAGAAAGTTAAAACTATTTAAACATAGACTCACTGGCCACTTTATTAGGTACACAATGCTGGTACCGGGTTGGACTCCCTTTTGCCATAAGTACTGCTTTAATCCTTCTTGGAATAGATTAAACAAGGTACTGGAAACATTCCTCAGAGAGTCTGGTCCATATTGACATGATAGGATCAAGCAGTTGCTGCAGATTTGACGGCTGCACATCCATGATGCGAATGTTCCGTTCCACCACATCCCAAAGGTGCTCTATTGGATTGAGATCAGGTGACTGTGGAAGCCTTTCGAGTACAGTGATCTCATTGTTGTGTTCAAGAAAACAGTCTGAGATAATTTGCGCTTTATGACATGACGCGTTATCCTGCTGGAAGTAGCCATCAGAAGATGGGTACACTGTGGTTGTAAAGGGATGGACATGGTCAGCATCAATGCTCAGGTAGGCTGTGGTGTTGACACGATGTTCAATTGGTACTAATGGGCCCAAGGTGTATCAGGAAAATATCCCCCACTCCACTGCACCACCACCAGCCAGAACCATCGATACCAGGCATGATGGATCCATGCGTTCATGTTGTCGACGCTAAATTCTGAACAATCCGAATGTTGCAGCAGAAATCGAGACTCATCAGACCAGGCAATGTTTTTCCAATCGGCTATTGTCCAATGTTGGTGAGCCTATGAGAATTGTAGCCTCAGTTTCACGTTCTTAGCTGACAGGAGTGGCACCCGGTGTGGTAGTCTCCTGCTGTAGCCCATCCACCTCAAGGTTCGACATGTTGTGTGTTCAGAGATGCTCTTCTACATGCCTCGGTTGTAACGGTTATTTGAGTTACTGTTGCCGTTTTATCAGCTCTAACCAGTCTGGCCATTCTTCTCTGACCTCTGGCGTCAACAAGGCATTTGTGCCCACAGAACTGCCGCTCACTGGATACTTTCACTTTTTCTGACTATTCTCTGTAAACCCTAGAGATGGTTGTGCTTGAAAATCCCAGTAGATCAGCAGTTTCTGAAATACACAGATCAGCCTGTCTGGCACCAACAACCATGCCACATTCAATGTCACTTAAATCAACTTTCTTCCCCATTCTTATGCTCAGTTTGAACTGCATCAGATCATCTTGACCATGTCTACATGCCTAAATGCATTGAGTTGCTGCCATGTGATTGGCTGATTCGACATTTGTGTTAATGAGCAGTTGGCCGTTGAGTGTATAACTTTCTAATAACATCTATGGGATAATCTATAACATATCTTAATCCATAGTATATCTATATTTGTAGAGCAAATACACTAGACTCCATAATTCTTTCCTAGTCAGAAATCATGGCTAGAAAAATATTAGCATCTAGTTTTAGGGCTTGATTGTAATTAGCATGAAGATTAGGGTTAGATTGTAATTAGCATGAGGATTAGATTGTAGCTGTGCCATTTTCACACATGGATGCATGGCATGTTTTTGCCTGAAAACAGATCCTGAAAAGTCACGTTCAGAGTGTGAAATTGAACTTTCTTGGCTCAAACTGCCAGTGTTCATATATTCATGTTATTTGATTATTACAAAAATGAATTTACGGTTTTGTTGCACTCTTTCCTTGCTGACAAATGATATTCTTGATCATCTGATATTCTTGGTCTGTGCAGCTCCAACTTAGGGTGTTTTACAACATTTTCATTACACATGACTGTTTGTAGTTTGTGAACCATATTAAAACATAGATTCAGTGCTCAGAACTGCAAGGACAAAGACTTATCCTTTTACAGAGTTTACTGAAACATAACACTGTATCAAAAATCTTAATAGAGCTGCCAGGATAATTTGCGTCATATATTTGAACAGTGGTCAAAAGAGAGGACTGTAAGAGCTCTGAGGAATGGGCTAACAATGTTCATAACTGCAGTCTCTCAGCACTGCTGACCTTCAGCACAGCTCCAGTCATCTAGAATAAGGGTTTGATTTTTATATTTCAACTTTAGAAGTACTTGAGAGGTTTGCAATCAAAACAATGGGGACCAATGGTTTAATTGTTTTTAAAGCACGTTTTCAAAACACCTTGTATTGTTGTGCTGCTCTTTTAAGCACAAGTACTACAAACATTTTTTAGATCAGTATCGCCGCATGAATGACTGCCATTCTGTTCCAGTGTGTTGGATTCCAACACATTCTGCTTAATGATGTACTCATGAACTGATCAGAACTCAATCTCATTTAACCTTAAGCACAAACATTAGTTTGAACTTGGGAGTGGGCTAGAATGCATGACAGTTGTGATTGACTAGTTATTCCACCAAATATTGATTTCTGAACATTACTTAATACCTTAATAGTGCATTTACAAATATCATTAGTCAAGGCCTGAAAACACCAGCTCTTTATAATCATTTTTTATAAATAAATGCTCTAAATGGAGTTTGGAAGAAATGTGTCAGTAGCTTATAATATATGTATGTCTATTACGCACACCCATACACCAAAAGAAAAATTAGCACAATTTCTCCATAGCGGCTAGAATCTGAGACAGCCATACAGGGATGTAAAAGGTGTTGTGGTCTGTGCAGCACATCTGAACAGGGCACTAGGGTCAGTCTCTAAGGGCACTAGGGTCTGTGTAGCTGGCTAAGGCTGCTGTTGCTAGGGCTTTGGGCTCATCAAGCCCCTCCCACTCAGCTCCTGAAAATCTGGGCCGACAGAAATGAGTCCCAGATGCTCCTGGCCTCCACGTTCCTGCTAAACAAGAGTGCTGTGTGAGAACCAAGTACTTGTACAGCATGGACTCAGACCAGGTCAGCAGGGAAATGCACAGGACAATTCGCTGGCCTCTAGTGTGGACTGCACAGCATTCTGGAGAGTTGTAGTACAGGACACCAAGCATCACAAATATCAGACAGACACAACTGTGCAACATTTTCTGCTTTACTACAAAGACAGTTGAAATCCAATATGAAACTTGTGCAACACTCCATGAACTACAGAGCACCAACACTGTTCATCTAACAGGTTTTCTTCATTAGTCTAAAATGCTAGGTTTAGTGTTAGCTGTAGCACCATTTATTGGAGATGTCTGTATGGTCCTTGGCTTGTATACAGTTTGAGTAGAGGCCACAAAGAGCACACAACTTCAAATCATCCTTAACGTCAGAGCCTGATGTACCTGTATGTGACAAACACTGGCATGAGAAAGGGATGATATGATGACTACACCTAACCTGACACTATATCTAGACTTTATCTTCACTTAATAAAGGAACATAGTTCCCAGCTAATTCGCTATCATTCTGTACAGTAATGTTTCCTAAAGCTTGTGGAATATTACAGCTATCTACAATACAGTAAAATTTTTGAAGTTTTGCAGTACAAAAATATATTACAAATCTCCAGGAATATTTACATGGGCACTTTCTGAACAAATGGGTAGGCGGGGTGTCTAAACCTCACTGGGGTTACGAATGAAGAGAGAAAAGTGGTATAAAAAAAAAAGAAGAAGAAACCTTTAAAAGTTCAGCACCAGTCAGTTTGCTATTGTGCAACTTTTCTCCTCTTCAAGGGATAAAAACATATTAAATTTCACTGCATGCTTTGGCAGACTTTGGGCAATAGAAAACAAAAAGAAGAAGTGAAAGGAGAAGCAGGAAGCGTTCCTGCCTCTGAAGATCCACTCGGCCACTTTAGTTTGGGAACATCAGCTGGCTCCACTGTTCCTATAAAAACATCCTAAAAACACAAGAAAACATCCATTTCAGCAGGGCAGACATTTATACTCACTCACTTGCACACATTTAGGATTAGAGCTGTGGAGAGATCGAATGTGGTGATCAGTAAACATGGCAAAGAACACAAGTCACATCCAGGCTGAATTCAGTTCACGCATGCAGCGTGCGGCCAGTGGTATTGAGTGGCTGGTTTACTGTGGGCTGCAGTGGAACTCCATGGAAGCGTTAACATCCACGTTTCCCCTCGCAGGATCATAGGCCTTAACCAACATATTCCAAATGCTTGCAATTCCAGCGCACCAAAGGTCATACTGAGAATCCATGTAAACAAACTCCTCACAGACGCCAAATCAGAACCAGGAGCTTGATACCATTAATCACACAGCAGTGGCACGTACAGGCCGCACCTCCTCTACTGCACCATAACAGAGTAAGAGAGGACAACCACTCCCCACCTAAACTACGAAGAAACTAGGAAATGTACAAAAAAAACCCAACCTGATATTCATCCAATTGTCCAAATGGACATAAAGTTAACCGTTTGAACGCTTGTGAACTCCTTGAGTGGTTCAGATTTTTCTGTTTTACCATGATTTTTTTTATTTTTGTCATCACCAGTTTTTGTATATGAAATATTCACCAATGTCATTTACTTTTTTGAGGAAAATGTGTGATTTGCCAGCAGACTACATGAAACATGGAATCAGAGCTTGTGCAAAAGAAAATGAACCAGCTGCATTTGTAAAGTCAATTAGGTAAAAGACTCAGGTGAAACATGTGAGTGCTCAAGTAATCAGTTAAGCAGTTTATGATTTTGCCTCAATCACAGGCCCCATTGTTTGGAAAAGACAACACTGCATATAAAGAGAAGAACCTCCTCCAAACAGTAAAGCATGGTGGTAGAAATGTGGACCTGCTTTTCTGCCTCCGGACCTGGACGACTTGATCTTATCCAGGGAACTATCAAATCCCAGGTCTCTCAACAAATTCTTGACTAGAATCTCCTGCAATCAGCCAGGGAGTTGAAGCTGGGACAGAAATGGATTATGCAACAAGACAACAACCCAAAGCATTCCATCAAAACTACCAAGGAATGGCTTAAGAGAAAGATTTGCACTTTGGACAGGCCCAGTGTAAGTCTGGACCTCCATCCCATAGAAATGCTGTGGCAAGATCTGAAGTGGGTGGTACATGCGAGATGTTCCACCAACCTCTCAACTGTTGAAGTTCTGCAAGGAGGAGTGGGCAAAAATCCCCAAAAGCAGATGCGAGACACTCGTTTGTGGGTACAGAAGACATTTGGTTGAAGTAATGGCTGCAAAAGGCCATAGGCCAGAGGAGGATGGGCTCCCCCCCTGAGTCTTGGTTCCTCTCAAGGTTTCTTCCTCATGCAAAAAACTAGGGAGTTTTTCCTTGCCACTGTCGCCTTTGGCTTGCTCACTGGGGGCTAGGACTCGGCACTTGTAAAGCTGCTTTGTGACAACAACTGTTGTAAAAAGCGCTATATAAATAAAATTTGATTGATTGATTGAAAAGGAGGTGCCACAAGCTACTAAGGGTTCACATACTTCTGCACTTGGCAGATTTTCAGTTTTTGGAGAGAGAATTTACTCTAATGTTACAAATACAATTTATAAATGGAGATTTGGATGTTAATTATACAAGATAACTTTTTTTTATGACCACATTTGGGTGGCTCACAAACTTTCAAGCAGCACTGTATAAACAAATCTAATCACACGATTCTTGAATAGATTTACTCAATTTACTTTGGAGCTGCTGACCTTGTGGGTGTTCAGAGGGTGTTGGGTACGCCACACTGCTTCAGTAACTACTCTGTACTGAGGGTATTACTCAAGAACCATCTGCATTGGGCTGCATTGTTGGAGGAAAACAGGACAGTGCAAAGTGCCCCTGGGTGACAGTCACACACACACAACATAGAATACCACTGTTATTTTTCACCACTGGAAAACTAGATATTTTGCAGTTATATGGTTTTATGGTGAAGTGAATCAAGATATCAAAAATGTATTGACCCTCCCTAAAAAGTCACTGCTGCTATACTGATGAAGGCTTCCGTTTGTCCAGCTGCCTTACACATCCACATAGTGCCTACTGGTCTTGCAAGTAACTGGCACCACCTGGTGGAAAAATTATATGCAACAACTCACTGTGAGGTAAAATTAGCCACAGCATATAGTGAATTCAAACTACCATCCACCCAGTTCTCAGGTGCAGTCTAGAGCGGTTCCACGCGGCCTCAGAGCTAACTGCAAAACGTTGCATTAGTGCCCACATCTCAACTCACAAATCACATCATAATTGCTTTTTGTGCTGAAGCAGTCCTTTTGATCAGATGAGTTCATGCACTGAAAGTTTAGCCCTGGGAGGACTGCACTGGTGGGTCTTGCCTGTAGATGTTTGGGTCCAACAGAACCGCGGTGTCCTGGGGCAGCTGAGACAGGTGCACCACTTTAGTCTTCATCTGCGGTCGGTCACTCTCACTCACCCACGAATCTGGCAGGCTGTACAGAGAGGGCGGGGTAGAGAGGGTGCAGGGAGAGGGAGCAGGGGTAGAGAGGGTGGGGTGGAGAGAAGGAGCGGAGGGGTAGAGAGAAAGAAGTGTCTTACATACTTCTCTTTACAAATACAAATATGCCAGGCCCTGTCCCCTCACCCATGACCTGCAGACAGCTGAGGACCTGTTACTCTTGTAAGCAGGACCCAGACTGCATGGTGTGCCCAGTGGCAGGAGGACTAGCTTGTTCTCTGGCTTCACTAGTATAGTCCTGTAATTAAGGTGTCTCCACCGGACAGGCAGGAGGTGAGGACTCAGTCTGCTTGTAGCTGGTCCATATCCAATAAGGCAGGTCAGCGTCCACCATATCAGTGGTGCCTAGGGTTGCAATGGTATGAGATTTTCATGGTATGATAACCGTCTCAGAAAATACCGCGGTATCACGGTTATCATGGTATCACAGTTAGTTTGTACTATTTATTGTAGAAACCTGCAACTATTGTATACAAAATGTCTCCTTTAAAAAAAAGCTGTAAACATGTTTATATACAGTTGTGATCAAATTTATTCAACCCCCAATGCTGCGAAGGGTTTTATGGAATTCAGTGCACATTTGTAATTGTGTTCATAATGAAATCTTACAAGGACTTGTTAAAGAACTAAATGCAACCAAGATAGCATCAATTTTTTTTGTCATAAAGTATTAAATGGCCTTTTTGTGATTTCTTCATTGACACAATTATTCAACCCCTTTACGACTACCACTCCTAAGAACAGAGGTTCATTCCAGTGTTTTCCATCAGGTATTGAAAACATCTGTGGATGTCAACGAGCAGCAATCAAGCATGATAAGCACCAATTAGGCAGATTTAAAAGGACTGTGATACTCAGCTCCTTCTAGACATCTACTGGTGTGTTTCCAAGCATGGTGAAGGCAAGAGAATGGTCCCAGAAGACAAGAGAAGAGGTTATTGCTCTTCACAAGAATGGCAATGGATATAAAAAGATTGCGAAGTTGTTAAATATTCCAAGAGACACTATCGGAAGTATCATTCGCAAGTTCAAGTTAAAGGGCACAGTGGAAACGTTACCTGGTCGTGGCAGAAAGAAGATCCTGACCGCGACTGCTGTGCGCTACCTGAAGCGTAATGTGGAGAAAAATCCCCGCGTGACTGCTAAGGAACTGAAAAAAGACCTGTCAGATGTGGGCACTGAAGTTTCAGCTCAGACAATAAGGCGCGCACTGCATAACGAAGACCTCCATGCCAGAACGCCCAGACGCACCCCCTTGCTGACTCCAAAGAACAAGAAAAGTCGACTGCAGTATGCCAAAAGTCATGTGGACAAGCCACAAAGGTTTTGGGACAGTGTACTGTGGTCAGATGAAACTAAATTAGAACTGTTTGGGACAATGGACCAGCGCTATGTTTGGAGAAGGAAGAACCAGGCTTATGAACAAAAGAACACCTTGCCTACTGTGAAGCATGGCGGGGGGTCAATTATGCTTTGGGGCTGTTTTGCTTCTAATGGTACAGGAAAGCTTCAACGTGTGCAGGGTACCATGAATTCCCTTCAGTACCAGGAGATCTTGGAGGAAAATGTGATGGAGTCAGTCACAAACCTGCGGCTTGGGAGACGTTGGACCTTCCAACAGGACAATGATCCGAAGCACACATCCAAGTCCACTAGAGCATGGTTGAACATGAAAGGCTGGAACATTCTAGAGTGGCCATCGCAATCACCAGACTTAAATCCAATTGAGAACCTCTGGTGGGACCTAAAGAAGGCAGTTGCAGTGCGCAAGCCTAAGAATGTGACTGAACTGGAGGCTTTTGCCCATGAAGAATGGGCTAAGATACCCATAGGTCGCTGCAAGACACTTGTGTCAAGCTATGCTTCACGCTTGAAAGCTGTCATAACTGGAAAAGGATGTTGTACTAAGTACTAAAAAATAATGTCACTAGGGGGTTGAATAAAACTGATAATGATGTGAGCACAGTAAAGACATTTGTGGTTATTCCATCATAAATATTATGTTATGTTTGTCTAATTTATAAGTGCCTCTTTGATATAATTGTAAATAAGATGACTGAAATGATCAAAATCAATGTCAAACTGGCCAAAACACTTTATTTCAGTGGGGGTTGAATAAATTTGATCACAACTGTAAATACTGCAAAATTAGAGAAACCTAAATCATGGATTTCAGTACAATTATTTAAGTTTAAATTATTTAATATCTGATAAACTCAGCCTGGGTCAGTGTCTGATCAACAACTGTTGTAAACGTCCGTTGTACTGCCAAGTTGGAATATAACCAGATACTGCAGAAAGAGAGGATTTATTTCTGACATCATCACAATAGAGATTTCTATTTTAAGGCTTTCACACCGAGTCTGGTTTTAACATATGAAAAACAGGCACGTTAGAATTTGAAAATGAACGCATGTAAATTAATGGCGTCTTTCACATCCAGTGAAAGCAAGGACCATAAAAAGTTAGGTTTATTCTTTTCACTAGTGACCGTAGCGCGCGACTCCGCACAGTTCTTTTGTATTACGTTAACAAATACGAGCCTCTTGTAATTCCAGGACGAAACATGAGAGAACGTGAAGACGTTAAGATTGGGCGTTTTGAAAATAAACAACCATTAAATAATGTGATGAAAAAGCGAATTATTTCGAGTATATGTATAAATATTTAACTTTATTAAGTTTAAGGTGCTGGGAAATGTTGAAACGGACCTTTAAAATGACGTACAAGTGCTTTAATTCCACCTTATAAAGGTGTGTGAACCCTGCAAATATGACTTTGTTCATTGCGCTGAGGCGCAGCGCGCGCAAAGTTACAAAATTCGAGAGGTGCACGACCTCGCTAATCGACAGCGCGCGAGACCCTCGCGCACGGGCGGAGCCACCGCGATTACGTCATTTTCGCCGCTGACATTAGTTTAGCTTTTTTTTTGTAAAAAAATTTGTTAGGTCTGATACACTTTCTGAAATTCTCACCGCTGTGCTGAGTAGCTGAACCGGAGCGCAGTTGCGCATGCGCGGGTCAGTTTCTCCGCTGGCTTGCTTTTTACCGGTAATAAGCAAACGCACACGGTATGATAACCGTGCATTTTAATACCGTGGTATACCGTGAAACCGGTTACCCCTGCAACCCTAGTGGTGCCTAGAGTCTGTCCACAGCAACACACGTACTGGGACCAAAGAACTGCACATCTCTCAGATCAACAGCCAAACCCATCACCCATCACTATAAAAATCAATGGAATGTAAGAACATTTCTGAAATAGCAGCAAATATTTTGCAGCATATACCAAACTATAAACTCCAGAATATACTCCAGAAATTCAATGTCTCTCCCATGTTTGCATCCCGCTCCTCAAACATTCCACAGAGATTATTAGAAAGAACATTAAAAAAACTTTTTCCACGAAGGAGTATCGTTTTGCTTGTTCTGGTGACCCAAAAATCTGTTTTAAATACAGTCCCTTGGGACACCAGCTTTCTCAGGGTTATCGCTGAGCTGACATCCCTTATTCGAGCTCCAGATTGATGTGTGCTTTAGAATAGCAGCTCCCGTGAGACCAGTATCTTATTCTCTCTCACACGCTCCCAGCACAAGCCTACTGGAGAACACCAGTCAGCCCAACCACACTGTCTCCTGCACGTGGGCTGTAAGGTTCACATCCGGATCGATGAGGCTATAAATAGGAACATTTAAGGTGAACAAACGCTCCATCAGCAGCATCCCCTCTGCCTGACAGGCTGGTGTGGTTTACACGCTGCACCAGAGATGCAAAACCAGAGCAATGGCAGAACTGATGGAAACAAACATGTTGGATCATTCACTGAATCAAGAAAAATGCTGATTTTTCCAGTTTGGGTGTGAATTATGAGTGGTTGTTAAAAAAGACACATTGAAAGGTCATTTTGCCTTTGGAAACAAAGATCATTCTTTCCTTTGAAGGGTATTAGAGTAAACATATAGACTTGGACACACAACAAGGAAGGGTGTGCCATGACACGAGAGAGAGAGAGAGAGAGAGAGAGAGAGAGAGAGAGAGAGAGAGAGAGAGAGAGAGAGAGAGAGAGAGAGAGAGAGAGAGAGAGAGAGAGAGAGAGATTACACAGAGAGAGACACTGTATCAGATACAAGCTTTTTACCCTTCATCACCACGCACATTAGGTGTGATGTTATGAGTGTGTGATCATACATGGGATGGTAATGAACGT
This sequence comes from Brachyhypopomus gauderio, assembly GCF_052324685.1. Taxonomy (NCBI): domain Eukaryota; kingdom Metazoa; phylum Chordata; class Actinopteri; order Gymnotiformes; family Hypopomidae; genus Brachyhypopomus; species Brachyhypopomus gauderio. Next base: position 10,592,100 of record NC_135215.1, on the reverse strand, counting down.
ATGTACGATGTGAGCACAGGTGTATGATGGCTGTCAGTGCATGTGTGTGATGGTTGTGACGGCGATATAAGGACCGCGTGTGTGAGATGGTTGTGACGGCGATATAAAGACCGCGTGCGTGTGTGACATGGTTGTGATGACGATATAAGGACCGCGTGTGTGATGGTTGTGACGGACTGATGTGTGGGGTCACAACCATGTACCTTGTTGTGGGGGACTGATGTCTATACTCACATGTCCTCAGGAGTCCAGTGAAGCAGCACCTTCACCTTCCCAGAATCCTCCTTTCGTCTCGCAATTACCTTGGAATAAAGAGAGTTACACTTAAACAGTTTAAGAGACACAAAACCCCCAAACCAGAAGGTATGGAGCAATGTCTTGGTGCGTGTATAGAAGGGGCCATTATGAACCCTGGTACCTGCCCTAACTGATATCTGCCTTAATTGTGATAACTGCACACGTTACTATTATGAACGTTATAAACAGGCTCTCACCCAACAACTACTCACATAGCTATAACTACAAACACCAGTAACACAATTCACAATCACGCCCCCCGTAACACCATTCACAATCACCCCCAGCTCATCACTCCAGGCTCACCGTGCTGTGGAACACCACACTGTGACCTTTGCCCTGACTTTCAATGTGGGTTGCCAGATTTAGGCAGATGGCGCGGTGGCGGATGGCGTCCATGGTCTGCGCATCAAAGAAGTCATGTGGCCGAGCTGGGAAGGGTCATAGCGCGTTACAAGACACGCACACGAAAGACAACACGTAAACAAACAACTGTTGTCATGAAGGAGGGAAGAGGGCAAGTGATGCGTACGCAGGGACCTCCTCCGTTTGTTCTTCTGCCTCCTGCGCTTGTTACCGCCGGCTTTAGACGGAGACTCCTCTTTCAGCTTAGCCTGGCTAGACAGCTTGGAGGAGCTCTGTGAGCTGAAGTGGGTGGGCACATGGCGCGCTAGCCCCCCCTGGGATGCAAAAGTAGCATTGCAGCCACCCACTACACACTGAAAAAAACAAGGAAAATAAGCCACACTGTATTTGTCTTTCATATCAACATAAGATCAGCACAGTGTGTTGTGATCCATTATAGTGGCGCTTCTATTCAGCACATATCTTACTGGCATAGCACACGCATTTGGTTGTGTAGGTCAGATAAATGATAAATCACCATCCTGCATCCCGGAATTAATTACCCTGTAGGCACATGTGTGCAGCCAGCCATATATTCACCATTTTATGTCTATCAAAGAAATCAATAAATTGTTTTTGAATTTAGTTTATTATTCAGTTACCATCTTCAATGAAGAAAAACAGGCAATCGCCCAACATCACCTGCCCACTGGGCTACCAGTGTGTTCTCCAAAAAGTCTGTTCAACGGTCTCTTACCCCCAAACTGCAGGTACTGAACTACATACTCTGGTTCAGTATGTCAACGATCTTAGACGTCATTTTACAATAAAATATACATTTCAATTAAATGGATTTTGATTGCGAACCTCATATTTGCACCATATATTTACTAGGGAAGGACAGTAGACCAAAGCCACCTCGCAGAGGTGCAGGCGATGTGAAGGAGCGAGTCGTACCTTGAAAGGTTTATCTCCACTGTGGGACAGCATGTGTCGCTGCAGCCAGCTCTGGCTAGTGGAGGGGGTGTTGTACACCTTACAGCCCTTCCACAGACACACAAACACCTGGCACAGAAGAAACACCGTCAGTACACACACACACACACACACACACACACACACACACACACACACACACACACACACACACACACACACCACTGCCAGTTGGGCTGTTACAGTCTGATGTAGCTTAGCTGGAACAGTACGTGTTTATTATCTTGGTATTGGTGAGTAAATAATGAAGCTTCAGTTTTTTCTTAAAATATACTGAAACTGTTCAAAAATCAGTTTTTAGATTACAGCTGTAAACAGGAAATGCAGAAATAGCACAATGACAGCAGCAGTAATCTATTTACTTCCCTTGTGACTTTTCTAAAAGGTCCTTCTCTTGGGTTCTGGAATTATTAGTGTTAAATGAGAATCATCCATGGCTATATGCCACAGTACATCATAAAAGTATAAATGAAAGAGCACACGCCTTGAAGCTGAATTACAGCATGGCGATTTTAGCAGGACTTTAACAACTGTAGCAACTGTTACTTGAATTATAATGGTCGTATTTTAACGTCTAGGGTTGGGGATGTCTACCTGCTCCTCTTGTAGTCAAGAGTTTGTAAAGGTCAAGTGTTTGTACTTGCATGTTTACATTTTCTTGCAGTTGTTTTAGTTTAATTTCACTGTCCTGACTGCCATCAAATCAGTAAAAACAACAGTCATCCACTAATCTTGAGTGAGCGACAGGTGTGAAGAGTGGTGCAGTGGCGCCACCCCGCTGGTGGGCGTGGGACTGACCCCGCCACGCTGGCCATCCACATGCACGCCACGTATGTGCTCGGCCAGGTCTGGGCTGCTTTTGCAAAGCTTGGAGCACTGGTCCCAGCAGCAGTGGTAGGAACCTTTAGCACAGGCTGAAGACACCGTGGCATGGCCGTTCATCATGGCTGGAGTGGAACGACCACTGGACGCCGTGCTATAGATTTCCATCAGGGTGCTGCTAATGCTGAAACACACACACACACACACACACAAACATGAATCTTAAGAGATGTAGACACACATGTACCTCTACGTGTGACATACCAGCAGCTTATAGGACAGCAGTAAGCAGTTTATGTGACATTAGTCACAATAGTGACAAATCACTTGCACCAAAATATGGAAATTAATATCTGTTTTAGCATCTGTATCATTTTAGCATCTGAGAGTCACGGAACAATATAATGTTCCAGAACAAGACAGTTGAGGCTGAGATTTCCATGTGCTTCAGTGTGATGTGGAAAGAACATTCAAACCAGGAGAACTGTGAGCTTACCCAATACTACACAGCAGTACTCCCCACAAACATAAGCAAAACCATCAGAGTATAAAGAGAGAAACAACCATCATTTCAATAAACATCTGTAACTTTAGTTCAAACTAACAAAAAGCACTTTAAAAGCACTAATACACATGGACAATTTTTTATAAGAGGATTTATATTAATATTTTTAAAATAACACTTAAAGTACTTTGTAATACTAAAATACAATATCAACATGGCATGGCATACATTATTACTACAATAAATGTACTACTACAACATTATTACATACAATATTACTGTAGGTTTTAGAACAGGTGACCACCCACATATACTTCAACAGAGTTCAAAAACTGACCAGTGATGAAGGCCTGAACCAGACTAACAAAAGATGCAGGTTACAGATGGTCTGTAGACTAGTGTACACCTTCTGTGGGTCTTCTGAAGGAGCTGGTGTGTGTATTAGGCAGTCTTGTGTTAAACTCTCAAGGTACAATTTAAATTCTTTATTGCAAGCAAGCGATGCTGTGCATTATACCTGTTTGCCATTATCAGTAGCATAATCTTAAGAAAAATAAGATGAACCAATCTTTCAGTTTCACTTACTCAAATTCTGTGGAACCGTATGTATAGTGTTGCTAAACTGGGTCAAAATATTCTGATGTGAAGAACTATAACGTCTCCACTTCCAGTCTGAGTGCACTGCCCACATGAAACTTAACCACCTGTGCCCAGCTTACAGTGCCGAAGACACATCACATCAGAGCACTCAAGCTAGCCACAGAGAACAGGTGGTGTGCATCTGTGGTGAAGTGGAGACAAAACTGGAGATCCTGTGCCGGCTGTCAGGAGGAGTCCCGCAGGGTCCCGCAACACTTATTCCCTCATACCCTCTCTCCCTTGCGCGTGCGCACACACGGGTCCATCTGTTGCTGCCTTTTCAAACTTGACTGCCCACATTCATGCAACAACACCCCAGGCTGGGGGCAACAGGCAGGAAAATAATGGAGGACAACACAGTCTGTCTGCTCCCCCCCCCCCCCCCCCCCCACACACACACACATACACACACACAGTCTGTCTGCTCCTCCAAAGACACACACACACACGGGAGCACATACTGGCTTCACTGGAACAAAAACATCTGAACTTTTCAAAGCACCTGAGTGCTAAATGGGTGTAGGTTGGGATTAATCCAAACTGTAGCCCAAACTACAGCGCAAATTATATGTGATTAATAATCAGGTGGTCACCAGTTCAAACCCCAATGTTGCCCACTGGTAGTGGACACTGTTGCCCCCAGATGCCACTGTGGGCTCCTGAGCAAGACCCCTCAAACGTCGTTTGGTCAAACTGTGGTTATAATTCAAAGTGGCTTTGAATAAAAGTGTCAGTTAAATACCAGAAATGTAAATTGTAACCCAACGTATATCCCAAATCCAGAACATATTCCAGCTACACCTGCAGTGCCAGGCCCAGTCCTGACCGCAAGACTGCTGGACTACAGAACTAGATAGATACTTTATTTATCCCAGAGGGAAATTCCTGAATTCCAGTAACAAGGTACATGACAAATTACAGCAGCCAAAATTGGTAGTACTCTGTTACTTCATTAAAAAAAACATACCACCACAGGCTTATATTTTATATTAGAAGCAAAGTGCCTAACAGCATGTTATAGATGGTCTGTGCACTCTGTACACCTGTAGAGGATTTGTAAGGACAACACGTTATAGTTGGTCTGTAGACTCTGTACACCTGTAGTTTTTTTAAGGGCTACATGTTACAGATGTGTGTACTAGGCAGTCTTGTGTAAAGCTCTCAAGGTACAATTAAAATTATTTATTGCAAGCAAGCAATGCTGTGCATTATACCTGTTTATCATTATAAGTAGCATCATCTTTAGAAAAATAAGATGAACAAATCTTTCAGTTTCACTTACTCAAATAGTGTGTACAGTACTGGTTAAACTGGGTCTAAAATAAGTTACCGAGGTCTAACAAAACTACTAATTAAACAAACAAAAAATCTTGTAGTTTTTTCTTTTTTTACAATTTCTATTGTTTCAAAAGATTGTATATGAAGTAGTTTTAGATTACTTGGCCAATATTCTGTGAAAATATGACTAATATAAGTTTCATAAAATGACTATAGCTGAATTAATTTTTGCAGACAGGTGGAATTTTGACCGTTATGCATTGATTTTCTTAAAAATTCCCCAGTTGAAGAGCAGCAGGGCTGAAACACTCAAAACACCACAACACAAACACACGAGAATTCAGACTGTGTTTCTGCTGGAGTTGTTCATCGTTCATTTACATTACATTTATGGCATTTATATCACCCTTATCCAGAGCGACTTACATTTTTATACAAGTGAGCAATTGAGGGTTAAGGGCCTTGCTCAGGGGCACCCCAGTCATAGCCTCAGGTCTGGGAATCTAACCCACGACCCTCCGGTCACAAGACCAGTTTCCTAACCACCAGGCCATGACTGCCCGTTCGGTAAAACATTCAGTATTTCATCATGAAAACATATCATGTGTGGGTCCATGTTATCAGTGTTAGAATGAGGTGCAGTCAGTAAGGGTTTGTGTCCAGGCCTGGAGGAGGGGCTCAGTGCCCCAGGACTACAGAAGTATTTAAGTTAAATTCATACACAGCACTGAGTATGATCATCTTTTCATCATAAGCTGAAGGCAGTGAGAATGAGAAATGAGTGAGATACGGGTGGGCGAAAGCTTATAAGCAGGTCAAGAACTTCAAGAGCCTGAAAGGACAATTGATCCTCATCAAAAGTCAAAATTACAACATAATTACACAAACTGTGTACAACTGTGTGTGTGTGTGTGTGTATATATGAAAATGTACCAAGTGTAGCTTTATGACGCTATGGCATCTTGTAGATGTTCGTGTTGACATTTTTTTGATGTAGTTGATGTAGGTGTAGGATGTTCCAACCTATGATGGAACCTGACCCCAACATGCACACAACCACGCACTGTGTGTATGTGTGCGTGGTTGTGTGCATGTTGGGGTCAGGCTCCATCGTAGGTTGGACCTCCCGCCCCACACACGGGCTGTTGGAATGTGTGCATGTGGTTAAGAGAATCTCATGATTTTAAATAAAACATCCCCAGTAAAAACAGGGAGCAAACAGGCCTACCCTTAAAGCTTTTCAAGCTGAGGAACCAAATAATTATGTATGCTGCTAATTTACATCAGAACATGTTCACGTTATATGGTTTTTTTTTTTTACTTCTCACAGCCTTGGTCTCAAAATACGAAGAGGTTGTGGATGTGTGAATTTTGCAGAGAAGTGAACAGTTACACATAGCGCTGAGAAACCACCAAGTAGGGCTGCACGATTAATCGTATTTTTATCGTTATCGCGATGTGAAGTTTCACGATAAACACATCGAAAGAGCCACGATAACTCCTTGAATAACAGCAAACTCAAATTGCGTTATCCTCGTCCAGCAATAGAGGGAGCTATTCGCGCTGCAGACTATGATCACGTGACGTAAGTAGGCAAGAGGCAGAGTGAGGCAGAGTTGCCAGGTTCTCGGTTTTCACGCCAAATTGGGCTTGTTTGAAAATCCAGCCGCGGGTAAAAATTCTGGGGCCGCGGGGTGCGGTTTTTTGGGCTACTTTTGAGTTGGGCTACTGCGGAAGTTACAAGTCAACACTAAGAATCGATCGCGATATAATACTTAATTTGTCTCCAGTTCACACTCGCAACACCCCCCCCCCACGCCGACAACTTACACTCGCAGATTTTGTGCGGAAAGCTTTTGTAGGACCTGGCAACCCTGGAGTGGGGCGTGAACACGCTCATCAGACACGCGATTTGGTTTAAGCCTGGTTTACACTTGATGCGGCGCGAGGGTCCGGGAGGCGAAAATAACGTAATCGCGGTGGCTTCGCCCGTGTGCAATTGCCTCGCGCGCTGTCAATTCACGAGGTCGTGCACCTCTCGAATTTTGTAAGTTCGCGCGCGCCGCGTCTCGGCGCAATGAGAACAGTCATGTTTGCAGGGTTCATACACCTATACAAGGTGGAATTCAAGCACTTGTACGTCACTTTCAAGGTCCATTTCAATAATTCCCAGCACGTTATTGAATTAAATATTTATACATATACTCTAAATGATTCGAAATAATTCGCTTTTTTATCACATTATTTAATGTTATTATTTATTTAAAGTTCGCGCGCGCCGCGTCTCGGCGCAATGAGAACAGTCATGTTTGCAGGGTTCATACACCTATACAAGGTGGAATTCAAGCACTTGTACGTCACTTTCAAGGTCCATTTCAATAATTCCCAGCACGTTATTGAATTAAATATTTATACATATACTCTAAATGATTCGAAATAATTCGCTTTTTTATCACATTATTTAATGTTATTATTTATTTAAAGTTCGCGCGCGCCGCGTCTCGGCGCAATGAGAACAGTCATGTTTGCAGGGTTCATACACCTATACAAGGTGGAATTCAAACACTTGTATGTCACTTTCAAGGTCCATTTCAATAATTCCCAGCACGTTATTGAATAAAATATTTATACATATACTCTAAATGATTCGAAATAATTCGCTTTTTTAATCACATTATTTAATGTTATTATTTATTTAAAGTTCTCGCGCGCCGCGTCTCGGCGCAATGAGAACAGTCATGTTTGCAGGGTTCATACACCTATACAAGGTGGAATTCAAACACTTGTATGTCACTTTCAAGGTCCATTTCAATAATTCCCAGCACGTTATTGAATAAAATATTTATACATATACTCTAAATGATTCGAAATAATTCGCTTTTTTATCACATTATTTAATGGATATTTATTTTCAAAACGCCCAATCTTAACGTCTTCACGTTCTCTCATGTTTCGTCTTGGAATTACAAGAGGCTCGTGTTTGTTAACGTAATACAAGAGAATTGTTCAGTCAGACAGATATTTGTTGTGAAACGAAGTAGTTACAATTTCAAGCCTTTTCAAATACTTTAGCCTAAATTCCAGCACTTTTCAAACCTGAAACACAAAGCAACATTAAAATTGGTCAGGTAAAAGTTCATTCCCCTGTATTTGAGGGGTGTTTTTTATACTACTAGGCCTACATATCGTTTCGGACTACACTGCAAAGAATGTGACACGGCAAGATTAAACGCTTCCGCCGTTCGCGGAGGTTAACGAGGTGTGCGGAGTCGCTCACTCGTGAAAGTATAAACCTAGATTGAATCTATTGTTGAATAAACCTGCAAAATATTTGCAATTATTCTGGATTCATTACACAGTAAAAAACAAAACAAATTAACGTGCTGCTGTTCAGAGAGACACTACATTTCTGTATTTTAATCTTAATTTATCGTGGTTCACATCGATATCGGGATATCCAACAACGTTATCGCACATCGCAATTCTAGTCCATATCGTGCACCCCTACCACCAAGTTAATGCAGTCATGGAATACAGGGGATGTGTGCTTTCTCTTCTTCTCAATTTGTTAGGATTGATTTAAATAAAGTGGTCAAAATAAGGTCATTTGATGAAGGTTACTGTTGATGATTATAACCACTAAATCTAGGGTGAAGTACTAGGACCTGAGGGCAGTTTTGCCCCGAGAACAAACTCTCTAGCTTGTAGACACTAGGAAGCTTGTAGACACTAGGACACTGATAACCTGCACGCCGCCGCGCTCACCTGCACGCCGCCGCGCTCACCTGCACGCCGCCGCGCTCACCTGCACGCCGCCGCGCTCCCGTTCCTCACACACGTATTCGGTGGTTTTCAGGGACCCTTTAGGCCACGTGAAGCCCGACACCGCACACCAAACGTACAAACCTGTCTTCCGAGTCCATCCGACTGAGCGGCTCTCCGTCAGAAGAGGACGACATCTCCACGCTGGCTCTGCGTTTGATGGCGCTGCCCGTCTTGTCCGCGCTCTCGCCGGGCGAGCACACGCTCTCCTCTCTTTGTTCTCGCTTCAGCTCCCCGGTCACGTCCGCCGCGCACTCGCCACTCTCGCAGCTCTTCTCCGCGTGGCATTTCTTCAGCCCGCTCGACTCGGTATACGTTTCTGTCTCTCCTTTAGCCTCTTCGCGTAATTCGTTGCCGTCGCGTGTTGTTTCCCGAGACTCGTTATCCGCCGTCGCGGGTTTCTCCTCGCTGGCCACTTCGTCTCGCTCGCAGTTCTCGTCCATCTTAACGTTGTCGCTATCACCCGGTTCCTGATGCGGAGCACGCAGGCCCTCGTGTTTCTCGTCGCGGAATATGCCGCTGCTTTGGTCGCTGGTGTTGGAAGAGTCTTGATCGGATGCATCGCAGGTGCTGGTAGCCATTCCAATCGTACAAAGTATCTTCTGGATATCCAAATAAACGTACGAAGTGCGACGGAACCGAAACGTGAGCGCTCGCTCTTCTCCGCCTGCACACTGTGAGGTTGCGCAGCGACGTGCTGGGCGGAGCCATGTGACGTCACATTATGCGCCTCCACGTGTTGTGACCCCTTCAAACAGCACACAAGACACACACACACACACACACACACTGTATATACACGACACATCTTTAGAAAAAAATATCAGTTTTTTAATGTTTTTGGAGTGAAAGAGGTATATTATTCCCTTGTGTGTTCGAGTGTTATAGAAGCCCTTTTAAAGACAGACAGTAAAATGTGGTTATACTAGAAAAGGTTCAAAAACAAATAAGACAGAGGACCTGAAATATAAACTGGTTTCACTTCCTTGAACATCAAAAGAACTTCATTTGCACATCTGATCGAGCTACGAATGTGTACTACACTAGGAATGTAGTATACACTATGTCCTAGGTACTACACTGGAAATGTAGTGTACACTATGTCATAGGTACTACACTAGGAATGCAGTGTACATTGTGCCCTGTGTGCCAAGTGCTGTAAATCTCAGTTATATGCAGTTACAGTGTAGTTAGCAGACACTATAAGTAAGTGATGTGAGTGATGACAGTTTTAGCAAATTCTACAATTTATAAAATACGAAAAGAGAATTTGTGCAAAAAGATAGACCATGCTTCTAGGGAAAAACAATCAAGATAAACCATGCTTCCAAGGAAAACCAATCAATATCGACCATGCTTCTAGGGGAAAATAATAATAAAATCCATAACCAGCCAGGGTGACTAGTTATGTTAGAGGAGGGGCTGATTGTTGATGTGGTAAGTGACATTTGTTAAAACTGGTTTTGGAGTCCTGCATATCTTTCTTACAGTGAAGGACTTAAAGTAGGAACTCTTCTATTCTCCAAGCTACATTTTGCTATATTAATATGAAGGGTGTGGACATTAAGACTTCATTATGTCACCATGACATCATCACAACATCATGACTATCTAGTGTTACAGATGCTTTTAGTTTCAGTTGTTCTTCAGGTTCTTCAACCTGAATTCAGCATTATATAAAAATATCAGAATTATTTTAAAATTAATCTGGTGCCCTTCTTGGTTACAAGAATACACCATCAATACACAGAGTATGCACTCAGGACCTGAAACATACAGTAGATGGTGCTAAAGAGGCATACACATACAGATATCTATTTCAGCATAACATTTGCTTAACTAATTGTCACATTAAATGCAGGTGCTGTATTTTGTAGTGTATTTGTATGTCCACCGGACCTCAGAGACCCTCTGATTTGAGAACAGTGGGATGAGGTGTGTAAGGATTATCACTCATCATAGTCCTTACACTTCATCACAAAGTCATTTTTGACAGATGTGCTGTCTTCCATTGTAATATTGAAAGGCTGTCTATACACTTCAGAGCACCGTGTCATATCACACCACGTCGAGCTGTGATGTAGAACACAGCTGCTACTAGGGTATGTGGCAAGTTACTAGGGTATGTGACATGAAGGTGTATAGAAAGTGTGCAAAACATCTGCGTATCGTGCCGCTTTGTACCTATTTACTAGTTGGTTATAAATCACTGCGTGGGTTCATACCCAGAATAGAATCTTTTAATGGAAATAAACACAATATAGACATGAGCTGTTGCATTGGGGTAACATACCCATGACTCTGCAGTTCTTTGAATGTGTTTGACCTATGAATTGTAGTAGAGTCTGCAGTCAGTGAACAGAGGATTTACCAAGGAGGAGGGTAGAGAGTGATGTTGAGGAGGGCAGTGTGTGATGTTGAGGAGGGCATTGTGTGATGTTGAGGAGGGCAGTGTGTGATGTTGAGGAGGGCAGTGTGTGATGTTGAGGAGGGCAGTATGTGATGTTGAGGAGGGCAGTGTGTGATGTTGAGGAGGGCAATGTGTGATGTTGAGGAGGGCAGTGTGTGATGTTGAGGAGGGCAATGTGTGATGTTGAGGAGGGTAGTGTGTGATGTTGAGGAGGGTAGTGTGTGATGTTGAGGAGGGCAGTGTGTGATGTTGAGGAGAGTAGTGTGTGATGTTGAGGAGGGCAGTGTGTGATGTTGAGGAGGGTAGTGTATGAAGTTGGTGAGGGTAGTGTGTGATGTTGAGGAGGGCAGTGTGTGATGTTGAGGAGGGTAGTGTGTGATGTTGAGGAGGCTAGTGTGTGATGTTGAGGAGGGTAGTGTGTGATGTTGAGGAGGGCAGTATGTGATGTTGAGGAGGGTAGTATGTGATGTTGAGGAGGGCAGTGTGTGATGTTGAGGAGGCTAGTGTGGGATGTTGAGGAGGGTAGCGTATGAAGTTGGTGAGGATGGTAGTGTATGGGGGAGAGACTTGACCTACATCAGAAGACCCCCAAGGACACCTGACCTACATCAAAGGCTTGGTTAAGTTCTAACATTTTATGGTTATTCTATTACAAACATGGACGTGCTTGAGGTTATCAGTACAACATTTTATACTAAGTAGCATAATGATGCTCACACATTACCTGAATGGGGTTACTCTGAAATCACTACAACAAAACCCATTATTTATAACAACATCAACATTTATTTCACATGGTATAAAACAGATGAAGTTTGCATATTGACTCTGATAACCTTTTATACTTTTTCACTCTGCCTATTTGTGGTGTACATTATATACAATATGATCTTTACATTTTCTACATTAGTGTTGACACAAATCCCTGCTTATTGCTTTAGACTTACACATGTGCTATATTCCTCTAGAGCTGCACCCCGACATGGACTGAGACCAAATCTGGAATACTTTCTTTAATACTCTAGTTAAATAAATCTCAGCCATAGAAAAATAAAATGTAAAAGTCAGAACATCCATAATTGTGTGGGGAAGTTGTGCTGTCACACACTACCCAACACACAGGACCTTACAGAGCCCAGATTCTCTCATCTGCAGTTGTACAGTGGCACCTAACAGAACATCTTCACACTGCTGATCCATGATAATCAAACATAAACAAAACACTACTGTAAAAAAGAGGTGTTTACAGTGCAAAAGAAACGAGTGCTGGAGTTGGGTCTGTGTGTGTGTGTGTGTGTGTGTGTGTGTGTGAGTCTGTGTGTGTATGTGTGTGTGAGTCTGTGTATATGTATATGTATATGCACATATGTGTGTGTGTGTGTGTGTGTGTGGGCTGCTGTTCTGACTACACAGCTACTTGTGGCCTCCATTTGGGCTTGTTCCCCTGGGAATGTTTATGGGCTGTGCTGGATGACGAGGAGCAGAGTTGGTGGAAACCAGGACTGTGAATGCCTGGAATCACCACACAGCTCAGTGTATGTCTGTTTTATACAGATAGATTGTCTTTTAAAAAGTTCAGTTGTAAACAGAAATTCTGTAAATCAGATTTCGGTTGGTATTGAAATTCAGTTGAAAGTCTGCAAAAACATATCAGATGATTTTCAAGATTAACCAAAAGGTCGTCCATGTTCTAAAATCCAACATTTAGTGACACTAATTTCTATTTTTAATGATTTAATCATTTATGTTTATATTTGTATTTGAAAATGTGTTTCTCTGTTTTTGCCACACACACGCACGCACGCACGCATGCACGCATGCACACACGCACACACACACACACACACATACACACACACATACACACACACACCCTAACAATCCCTACAAATATGCCACTGTACTGAGTCTAAGAGCCTAATTGGCTTAGTCTCACTGGGTTACACTCAAAGCGACACCCTGGGTTACACTCAATGACACACTGGGTTACACTCAAAGTGACATCCTGGTTTACACTCAATGACACCCAGGGTTACACTCAAAGTGACTGCTCTGTCAAAACAAGGTGAGGTTTAGCTCATAGCTAAACTGGATGTCATATATGATATACACATATGATTCAAATAAAAGCAACAAGGTATAATGAGACATTTCAGGCTGCTTCAGTTTTGTAAATATTATTATTTTGATTATTATTATTAATACCTACAAGGGAACATCCCAACATCTTCCAACAGTTGTGTAGTTTCACCCCCAAAAGAACTAATGACGTTCTCCTTTGAATAAATAAACACCCTTACACTCACACTCATGGCTGTGTGATTCGTGTTCGTTTATGTGTGTGTTGCGCTGGGTCTCTCACAGGAAGAAACGTTTGTCAATAAGAGGGAGGACACGGTGAGTCTTACACTTCACCAGTCACGGCTGCTGGGGCATCGGCCTTGTCACACCACTGTGAGAACAATAACATTCATGAAAACTTTCATAACTCACTGATTTAGAAATTTTGTTTAAAAAACTTGAATCAGGTATTCCTAATATTTTAAGAGACATTGGCTTGATCAATAGTGTGTAATGTCAGAGTATATAACACCATAATAGCTTTAAATACACTATTTGAAATAGGACGTGTACAAATGACTGTCACCTGAAAGCATGGCTGATTCTCATGTGTACATTAGGGTTAACTTCCCAAACAGTCAGTTGATTTTTAACACAGCAGTTGGAGTTAATTTACCAGGCAGTGTATTAAATGGTAGTTCCTGAAGACAGCAATTGTGTGTAAAAAAAAACATGTGACCTTTTGCAATTTAAAATCTAAAATGCCACTATGAGCTACTGCTCCTGTGGATGTATAACAAAGACACTACAGAATTCATCGATTAGTTGGGCATGACATTTTGGTTAGACCCAATATCAGTTATGGGTGCCGGCAAATTTGTTTATGGAGTTGTAGCACTCTAAAATTATAAGAAATTTGAATTTAAACAACCACACAAATAAACAAGACAAATAATTTGATTCACAATAATTAAATAATTCATTAAATAATTGAAATTTCCTAAGTTTTTTATATGATGCTAAAACGCTTCGCAGTCATAAGCCCAGGTCTGTATTTACACTGTCATGTTCCTGTGAAGTGAGTGAGGAGGAGGAGCAAAGGGCTAGGGGAGGGGCAAAATCTGGGGGAGGGGCAAAGGTGGGAGAAGGGGCAGAAGCTGGAGGGGGGCAGAGGCTGTGGGAGGGGCAGAGGGCTGGAGGAAGGGCAGAGGCTGGAAGAGGGGCAGAGGCTGTGGGAGGGGCAGAGGCTGGGCAGAGGCTGGGCTTCGGCGGTTAGCTCTTACTGGGTGGCTCCCCACTACACACACATGAAGTGGGACCCATCTGGGAGGTGCGGAGGGGATGGAGGATGGGGTGCACTGGAGACGCTGTTCACTGCAAACCATTCAGAAAATCAAGCCCACAACACACAGCACAAACAGGCACAATGTTAGTCACACATCAAGATGATAATCACACATCAAAACAGGACAAACATTAGCACAGAGCCGCTCAGCAAGAGAAAGACAGACAGACAGGTGCAAACATAGAGCCAGGGATAGTAAGAGACAGACAGACAGACAGACACAGTAAACACAGTGCACAGAGCAAGATACAACCATGCTAGTTAAAAATTAGTCCTGAACACATATTTTCAGAGCAATGCAGTCTCCAGTAGAAACTATGCTATAACATTTCCCTCTCACCTGAAACCAGATTGCCATGTTTGGAGGCAGCGACATCACATGAAGTCTTGATGATGTCATCGTGGCCCTGGCCAGAGACCTGGTTCTGCTCCCCTTCGTCCTGTGTGCCCTCCTGCACCATCACTGCTGTCTGCAGGCTAACACAGAGAGAGAGTTACATACACAAGCAATATGTAGAACACACACACACACACACACACACACGCACACATGCATCCACACACACGCACATGTCCTCACATCCACACACGCATGCATACACACACACACACACACACACACACACACACACACACACACACATGCATCCACACACACGCACACGCACATGTCCTCACATCCACACACGCATGCATACACACACATACATACACATATTAATAATATAACTAGGGTAGCGTTCTTTCACTTGCGCAACATTGCCAAAATTAGAAACATATTAAATATTAGTGATGCAGAAAAACTAATCCATGCATTCATATCCTCTCGTTTAGATTATTGCAACAGTCTCCTAGCTGGATGTTCTGGTAAATCGATAAACAAACTCCAGCTGGTTCAGAACGCAGCAGCACGAGTTTTAACAAAAACTAAAAAGTTTGATCACATTAGTCCCGTACTATCGTCATTACACTGGCTGCCAATTAGATTCCGTATTGACTATAAAATACTTTTATTAACATATAAAACGCTGCATGGCTTAGCTCCAGACTATCTTAGTGAACTTATTGAACAATATAACCCAGCGCGTTCACTTCGCTCGCAGGACGCAGGGTTATTAACTGTTCCTAGGATCAAAAAGATCACAGCAGGTGGAAGAGCCTTTTCTTTTAAAGCTCCACAATTGTGGAATAATCTTCCTGCCTCTATTCGGGACTCAGACACAGTCTCAATGTTTAAAACTCGATTAAAGACTCATCTGTTTAGTTTGGCCTTTGATTAATCTGTTACATATTTACTACATCTCGTATCTTCTCTCCGAGGTTCACCTGGAGAGTAACATTGCAGTCGGAGCCTACAATACCAGCATCGCTGCTCCGACACGGAATGAAAGCCTGGCGTTCATCAACAGACATTTACAGTGACAATATCATAACCCAGAACTTTCATTTTTACCTTTACTTAGTCTGATTGTGTGATTTGTGTGTGACTTGTGTATTTGTCTGTATTTTGTGTAATCTGTGTGTTAACGGGCCGCCCAATGGAGGATGGGTTCCCTTTTGAGTCTTGGTTCTCCCGAGGTTTCTTCCTATTCCCCACTATCTTAGGGAGTTTTTCCTCGCCACTGTCGCCCTTGGCTTGCTCATTAGGGTTCTGGACCCGTAGTATTGTTAACCTTTTAAATCCTGTAAGGCGCTTTGTGACAACATGTGTTGTGAAAAGCACTATACAAATAAACTTTGATTGATTGATTGACACACACACACACACACACACACTGCTACCTGTCAGCCAGGCGTTCTGCTGCAGGCTCTATCTGCCCTTGTGGCTCTGGCTCTCGGCTGGCTGTGGAACGTTGGTCCTGGAGCTCCAGGTCTGGCCCCCCCATGCTCAGTACTTCCTATATGGGAAATGGAATATTGTGTGGGTTAGCACTGTAAGGGTCTGGTAACGTTAGCACTGTAAGGGTCTGGTAACGTTAGTACTGTAAGGGTCAGGTAGCGTTAGCACTGTAAGGGTAGTGTTGCCACCTGTCCCGGTTTTCCCGGTCCCGGCAAAAAAAAAAAAAAAAAAAGAATTTAATGTCCCGGTTATCACTAGGTTAGTCCCCCCCGGTCAACAACTTACGTTCGCCACCCCCCCCAACAACTTACGTTCGCCACCACCCCCCCACCCCGACACAAGTGTCCTTGTTTTTTGTCAGACCTAGGTGGCAACCCTATGTAAGGGTCAGGTTAGGGTTAGTACTGTAAGGGTCTGGTAGCGTTAGTAAGGGTCAGGTAGTGTTAGCACTGTAAGGGTCAAGTAGGGTTAGCACTGTAAGGGTCAGGTAACGTTAGCACTGTAAGGGTCAGGTAGGGTTAGCACTGTAAGGGTCAGGTAGGGTTAGCACAGTAAGGGTCTGGTAGCGTTAGTACTGTAAGGGTCAGGTAGGGTTAGCACTGTAAGGGTCAGGTAGGGTTAGCATACATGCACTGTAAGGGTCAGGTAGGATTAGCATACACACACTGTAAGGGTCAGGTAGCGTTAACACTGTAGGGGTCAGGTAGTGTTAGCACTGTAAGGGTCAGGTAGCGTTAGCACTGTAAGGGTCAGGTAGGGTTGTAAGACTCGTACCTGTGTGGCCACAGGCTCCTTCACTCTCATCAGTTCAGCCTCACACACTGACATCTGCCTCCTCCTGCCCCCCTGTTCCTCTTGAGATAAAGCTGAGCTCTTTGTGCATGTCTGCACACACACACACACACACACACACACACAAACACAAACACAACACACACACACACACACACACACACACACACACACACACACACACACACACACACACACAGTTATAACAGGTAGAGCCAGAAGTTAACTGTTTCCCTTTAACTGTTAATGATGTTGGTTAGGGTAGGGGTTATCTAATCCTAGCCTCTTCCTCACTTCAGTTAGTAGTGCACTACATGACTGGTGTTGTAGAGCGTGACAAGCATGTTGAGAAAATCAGGACCAATTACAGACCTGATGCAGTCACCCACCGCACCCTGATGTATAATTCATAGCAGTCCTGATTCCCTGAGTCTACACAGATCCCTCATTACACAGGGCAGCAACACAGCCACTTCAGGGACTTGCATTGGTAACACACACATAGCTGAGACTCAGAAGGCCCATAGCTGGGGCTAGATGTACACATGGTCATACCCAGGTTATACATGGTTATACATATGGTTACCGGGCTTGCCTGGTTTTTAAGCAACAATGCAATATAAGGTGTTACATGCTTTACTGATGGCAATGGCATAATTTCATAAAATGTATGGTATGAATGTAAGTTAATAGCTGAAGAGAAATAAAAGTATATATATATTTACATATATACATATACAGTATATATTTATATCTTTCTCAGATAAATGTATTTTATCTAACCCATAACACTCCAACCTGCTGTATTCATTGTCACTGACTCTATTCTATGTATTCATCTATTCATGTATTCTATTCATCTGAACATTTACAAGTCTTTTATACTCATTGGAACACGTAATCCTGTCTGTTATACATTATAATTCATGGATACTGAGCAATGTACACGATGGGGCCACCTGGTGTGCTCACTGGGTTACAGAGTGTGGACCGGTGGGTTGTATGTAGGTGGTACTGCTACCTGCAGTGTGTAGTAGGAAGGGTTGTCTTTACTGAAGGACTGGCTGTGAGAAAGCAGGCACTCCTCTCTTTTTCTTTCACGCTCACGTACTGCCCCCTGCTGGTGCCGTCGAATCCGCTCCATCTGCTCCTCAACACTCATGCGCTGCCGAATTCCCTCCCCACCACTCATTTGCTCAACTGCACTGCAGGGACGGTCCTGCAGAGGGCAGGTAAGAGAGACACGTACACACTAAGAACTACCAGAGAAGAACTCGTCCAAAAGACTTATTGAATTGTGATAATAAATCTCAGTCATACATGAGAATGGATGAACTTATCCAAAATATGAATCCATTAGACCTCTGCTAAACCAGCATGTTTATGTTAACACTGTATGTTTATGCTAGACCGGAAGGTCTATGCTAATTATAGTCAACAATTATCTCCATAACTTTGTTTCAGCATGATCCTGTTGTGCACAGAGAGCAGCCCAGAATGGGCTCCTGAGTTTTAAAACTTCCATCCAACATCCTTTTAGAATCACCCTTATTACCTGATACTTTATGATACATTAAAATTACATTAATTTTCTGTAACGAACCACACTCTGACATATATTGCATATTGATGACATCTGAAACCATCTGATTGTCCCACTTCTCTCTATATCCTCTCTAGGGTGTATTCTATGTTTCTAGTGCCCTTTAAACAGTTCTAGGATGTATTCTAGCCCCCTTTAAACAGTTCATTCACCATGTAAGCTAGGACAAAAAGAAATGTCATTCCAATAGACGCAATTCTTATGGTGGTAAATGTGTTTGTGGAACTGCCTAGGAACATGTTGTTCAGAATAGGAGTCCATGACATGATTTAGTGAAGACCAGTAGAAGTATGGTCAGCCACTGGGAAACATTTAAGATCATTTCAGATTTTGTCAGGGTACAGCTGCTCATGCAGACAAATGTAAATACAATGATAACCTGCGGAACAGTGTGAACCAGGGCTAGATTCGGCCTTTTAATGAATTTGTACCGGCCCCCGGTCAACAAATTACGTTCGCCACCCGTTCGTGGAATTTCCCCTTCTTCTGAGGTGGGGAATGATAGAAAAAGTTTGAGAACCACTGGGTTAGTGTGTAAAGTAGTTAGGTTTGATGCTATCTCCACCATGTAAGTTGACAACTGCACTATTTTGATGGGTGAAGACATTGTCAATCAATGTATCCTGAGGATGAGTTTGTTTCATTAATTTTATATTTATATGTCTATATATGACAGAAACTGAAATGCAGCTATAGAGGACCTTTAGATATGTGTATAAAATTCTTAAGCAGAAATTTTACAAACAGATTTTACTGTTCTTGAATCAGGCTTCTTGCTCTTCCTTAACGTCACATAAGAGGCAATAGTAGAGGACTCTGGCAAAGGACACGTCTTCCTCGGGCTCACCACTCCCACGGGAAAAGACACACCTAGACACGAAAGGGTTGGAAAGATATGAGCTATGAGATTTCCTGAGGGACAAGCCAGTTTTGTATTCTAGCTGGTATGAAGTGTTTGCTGCAAGGTGTTTGATAGAAGGGTGTCTGATACAAAATCTTTGATATGAGATGTTTAGCGCAATTTGTTTTAGTGTTAGGAGTGAGGTATTTGGTACATGGTGTTCAGAGTGAGGTATTAGGTGTGAGGTGTTAGGAATGAGGTATTTGGTACAAGGTGATTGGAGTGATGTATTAGGTGTGAGGTGTTAGGTGTGAGGTATTTGGTACATGGTGTTTGGAGTGAGGTATTAGGTGTGAGGTGTTAGGAGTGAGGTATTTGGTACATGGAGTTTGGAGTGAGGTATTAGGTGTGAGGTGTTAGGAATGAGGTATTTGGTACAAGGTGATTGGAGTGATGTATTAGGTGTGAGGTGTTTGGTGTGAGGTATTTGGTACATGGTGTTTGGAGTGAGGTATTAGGTGTGAGGTGTTTGGTGTGAGGTATTTGGTACATGGTGTTTGGAGTGAGGTATTAGGTGTGAGGTATTTGGTACAAGGTGTTAGGAGTGAGGTAGTTGGTACATAGTGTTTGGAGTGAGGTATTAGGTGTGAGATGTTAGGAGTGCAGTATTTGGTACATGGTGTTTGGAGTGAGGTATTAGGTGTGAGGTGTTTGGTGTGAGGTATTTGGTACATGGTGTTTGAAGTGAGGTATTAGGTGTGAGGTGTTTGGTGTGAGGTATTTGGTACATGGTGTTAGGAGTGAGGTAGTTGGTACATGGTGTTTGGAGTGAGGTATTATGTGTGAGATGTTAGGAGTGAGGTATTTGGTACATGGTGTTTGGAGTGAGGTATTAGGTGTGAGGTGTTTAGTGTAAGGTATTTGAGTACCTTTAGTAACGCAGGACTCTTTCTCAACAGCATGTTCAGATTTTTCTTCTCCATTACTCTCATCCACCTCAGCTACTGTGGTCAGCTCCGGCTCACTCTTATATAACCTGTAGTCTGGACCCTGGAGGGAAAATAAAACATTTAAGATTACTGACACACACACTCAAACACACACATACACACACACATTCTCATTCCTTCAAGGATGATATTATGAAGAGAATGTCAGGGCTATGCGATTATTGATGGGAACGGAGGGGGCATAAGTCATAGTGGGATAAGGGGGTTAGGGCATGGGAGGGGTGGAGTCATGGCAGGTGGAGTCAAGGTGGGTGGAGTAATGTAATGTGCCGTATTTGTCAATTGTGATTTTCACCTCAATAGAAATTTGTCCTCTGCATTTACCCATCTGTGCAGTTAACACACACACACACAGGTGCAGTTAACACACACAGTCATGGCGGGTGCAGTCAGGGAGGGTGAAATCATGGCAGGTGGAGTCAGGGTGGGTGGAATCATGGCAGGTGGAGTCAGGGTGGGTGGAATCAAGGCAGGTGGAGTCATGGCGGGTGGAGTCATGGAGGGTGGAGTCGGGGCAGGTGGACTGGGCTGATCAGCAGCCTCTTACGCTATGGCTGCCATTGCGCTGGGCTGTCTTGCGTTCCTCAGGGCGGTGGGGGGTTGGGTGGGGTTGGGTGGAGCTGGGGCAAGATTGGGGGGGCACACCTGGGCGCTCTCCACCCTCATACAGCTGAGGAAGCGGAGGGCGTGGGGGCACACAGCCTGTCTCCTACACATGGAACACACGTCCACCAGAGCGCCGACATCAAAGATCTGCTAGGAATGGTAACCTAAAGAGTCTTTTTGGGTTAATCAGAAAGGACTGTCAGCTCTGCTAAGCAATGTGCACGCACCTCACTCTTTTGAAGGCTGGATAACGGATTTGCCCCAGGAAAACCTGCAAATAAACAAGGTAAACAAACCAGTGAAGCATGTGATTGCTCAGTGAAGCATGTGATTGCTCTAATGTTGCCATGTGTGCAAGCGTGTGTTTGTGTGTGTGTATGACTGTTTGAGTGTTTGTGTGTGTGACTGTTTGAGAGTGTTTGTGTGTGCATGGCTGTTTGAGAGTGTTTGTGTGTGCGTGGCTGTTTGAGAGTGTTTGTGTGTGCGTGGCTGTTTGAGAGTGTTTGTGTGTGTGGCAGGTTGAGAGTGTTTGTGAGTGTAGCTGTTTGAGAGTGTGTGTGTGTGGCTGTCTGAGAGTTTTCGTGTGTGTGGTTGTTTGAGAGTGTTCGTGTGTGTGGCTGTTTGAGAGGGTTTGTGTGTGTGGCTGTTTGAGAGTGTTCGTGTGTGCGTGGCTGTTTGAGAATGTGTGTGTGTGTGTGGCTGTTTGAGAATGTGTGTGTGGCTGTTTGAGAGTGTTCATGTGTGTGGCTGTTTGAGAGTTTGTTTGTGTGTGTGGTAGTTTGAGAGTGTGTGTGTGTGAGTGGCTGTTTGAGAGTGTTTGTGTATGTGGTTGTATGAGAGTGTGCGTGGGTGTTTGAGTTTGTGGCTGTTTGCAAGTGTTTGTGTGTGTGGCAGGTTGAGAGTGTTTGTGAGTGTAGCTGTCTGAGAGTTTTCGTGTGTGTGGTTGTTTAAGAGTGTTCGTGTGTGTGTGGCTGTTTGAGAGTGTTTGTGTGTGTAGCTGTTTGAGTGTGTTCGTGTGTGCATGGCTGTTTGAGAATGTGTGTGTGTGTGTGGCTGTTTGAGAATGTGTGTGTGGCTGTTTGAGAGTGTTCGTGTGTGTGGCTATTTGAGAGAGTTTGTTTGTGTGTGTGGTTGTTTGAGAGTGTGTGTGTGTGTGAGTGGCTGTTTGAGAGTGTTTGTGTATGTGGTTGTATTGCTCAGTGAAGCATGTGATTGCTCTAATGTTGCCATGTGTGCAAGCGTGTGTTTGTGTGTGTGTGTATGACTGTTTGAGTGTTTGTGTGTGTGACTGTTTGAGAGTGTTTGTGTGTGCATGGCTGTTTGAGAGTGTTTGTGTGTGCGTGGCTGTTTCAGAGTGTTTGTGTGTGCGTGGCTGTTTGAGAGTGTTTGTGTGTGGCAGGTTGAGAGTGTTTGTGAGTGTAGCTGTTTGAGAGTGTGTGTGTGTGTGGCTGTCTCAGAGTTTTCGTGTGTGTGGTTGTTTGAGAGTGTTCGTGTGTGTAGCTGTTTGAGAGGGTTTGTGTGTGTGGCTGTTTGAGAGTGTTCGTGTGTGCGTGGCTGTTTGAGAATGTGTGTGTGTGTGTGGCTGTTTGAGAATGTGTGTGTGGCTGTTTGAGAGTTTGTTTGTGTGTGGTTGTTTGAGAGTGTGTGTGTGTGAGTGGCTGTTTGAGAGTGTTTGTGTATGTGGTTGTATGAGAGTGTGCGTGGGTGTTTGAGTTTGTGGCTGTTTGCAAGTGTTTGTGTGTGTGGCAGGTTGAGAGTGTTTGTGAGTGTAGCTGTCTGAGAGTGTTCGTGTGTGTGTGGCTGTTTGAGAGTGTTTGTGTGTGTAGCTGTTTGAGTGTGTTCGTGTGTGCATGGCTGTTTGAGAGTGTTCGTGTGTGCATGGCTGTTTGAGAATGTGTGTGTGTGTGGCTGTTTGAGAATGTGTGTGTGGCTGTTTGAGGGTGTTCGTGTGTGTGGCTGTTTGAGAGAGTTTGTTTGTGTGTGTGGTTGTTTGAGAGTGTGTGTGTGTGTGTGAGTGGCTGTTTGAGAGTGTTTGTGTATGTGGTTGTATGAGAGTGTGCGTGGGTGTTTGAGTGTGTGGCTGTTTGCAAGTGTTTGTGTGTGTGGCTGTTTGAGAGTGTTTGTGTGTGTGGTTGTTTGAGAGTGTTTGTTTGTGTGGCTGTTTAAGAGTGTTTGTGTGTGTGGTTGTTTGAGAGTGTGTGTGTGGCTGTTTGAGTGTTTGTGCGTGTGGTTGTTTGAGAGTGAGTGTGTGTGTGTGTCTGAGAGTGTGTGTGTGTGGTTGTTTGAGAGTGTGTGTGTGTTTGTGGTTGTTTGAGTGTGTGTGTGTGTGTGGTTGTTTGAGAGTGTGTGTGTGTTTGTGGTTGTTTGAGTGTGTGTGTGTGGTTGTTTGAGTGTGTGTGTGTGGCTGTTTGAGAGTGTGTGTGTGTGGTTGTTTGAGTGTGTGTGTGTGTGGCTGTTTGAGAGTGTGTGTGTGTGTGGTTGTTTGAGAGTGTTTGTGTGTGTGGCAAGGTTATAATAGTTTTGGATTTTTTTTTTGTTTTTTGTGTTGGGATTCAGTTAGTTTTAATTAGTTTTTAGAACATGTTTGCTAGTTTTTATTTATTAGTTTTTATTTATTTAGTTTTTATTTAATTTTATTTATTAAAGCTTAGTTTTAGTTTAGTTTTTATTAGTTCTAGTATTCGTTTTAGTTTTTTTATACTTTGGGTTATTTGTCAGGTGCAGGATTCAAAAAGTTCAACGTAAATGTTGTGTAATAAAAACTCATCAAAAGACCATTTTAAAAAAATGCATTCAATTACTGTTGAACAACCAACAGTGTACAAGATAGAAGCCTTAAGTGCAAAACGTGTAATATTGCTGCTGAAAATTGCCAGAGGAAGGACAGACATGAACATAGGAGCGTAGCCCTATTTTGGTTCGTGTGAAAAGGCAAACCTTTGGAAGGCAATCGAGTCACACAGTCGTGTTGACATCCAGTCTCAACACATTAACTAGTGCATCCTCCCGCTTGTGGTTTTTCTGCATATTAACTAACCGAAGACGGTCCATTATGGTTCTCATTCCCGGTGCTACCTAGCCGGGACGTTGCCTCTCTTTCGGCGGAGCTACTCAGAGGCTAGCTTGTCAAGGTACTGGCAGTTAGCCCTATTGTGTGAGCTTTGAGATTCGTGGGGTTTTACATCTTGAGAACTACTCCATATATTTTATCACCTGTTTCCAATACAAGACCTGTAGTATTTCTCGAAGTCATATAAAAAAAAATCCCATACAGGACTCGCCGTTTTCTCCCAACTTTTTTTGTCGTAATTTTGCAGGCAAGCATGGCGAGCAGTATCTCTAAACAAGAGACATGACGGACCATGAGGTGTCGTACGGTTCTGCCAGCTAATATAAAACTTCTTGTGAAAAAAATCGATTTCACATCAGTCCACAAGACTTATAAATAAATTGACAAACACAAAAACGAAGGGTATCCTATTGTCACGTAGGGCTACGCCCCCCTCTCCCCGCTGTCACTCCAATGTCCGTTCCTCGTGTTTTGTTATTCCTTGCCCGTTAGTCCCGCCCCATCGTTATTGTTATCACCTGTTCCTTGTTTCGGTTCTATGTATTTAAGTCCCGTCATTCCCCAGTCGAGTCATCCGTGGTTTTGTTCTATCAGTCGGTTTGTGCTTTCACGTTCGCTGTTTTTCTAGCCCTGTGTTTCCCGTCATCTGTTTGTTCCTGCCTGGTCCGTGAGTGTTCCCTGTTCTCGTCTCGTCATGCCTGTTTCTTGTTCTTGTTCGGACTGCTTGCACGTTATGACCCCTGCCTGTTCTATCGACTCTGGTTTTGGTATTCCCTGTATTAAATCTCGCTCATCTCTGCATTTGTGTCCGTCTACTCGCTCCGTGGCGCGAGCCACGTTACATAACCACGGATCTAACCAGGACACAGCGAGAGAGCGAGACTCCGGTGAGTTTAGTCGCTGTAACGAGTTGTTGGCTGCTTCCGTGCAGTTTAACTCTCGTGTGTTGCAGCGCGAACGAGCCGGAGACAGGAATACCCCTGGCGCTGTGGGAACAAGGAAGTCTCGTCGCAGATCGAAGAAAGCGCAGTCTCTCACTACTGGCTTTCGCGACAAGACTCCTATTGAGCGCTGCGAGTCTGCCCCGCTTGATGAACACCACAGGGGTGAGCAACCTGTGGTGCAAGCAGCGGGCAGACGGAGTGAATGCACAGACGAGCTTTGGCTTAACCCTCGGTTGGCTCTCAATGGCTGCTGCGAGCTCCCGACGCCTCAGAGGAGGCGGAGCCATCGCAGAGAGAGCCACGAGGGGCGTGTGTGTCTGTGTGTTCTTCCAGGCTCGCCCAGGATCCCAGTGACGCAGACCTCCCTCCAATGATCCCGGAAGCCGCTCCCCTAAGGCTCCCAAAGAATTTTTTGGGGGGGAGTACTAGCCACTCACCCCAGGAGTGGCCGGCTCGGACCCGGGATGACGTCAGCATGGCGGACACGCCCCCCGAGGACGTCAGTATGGCGGACACGCCCCCGAGGACATCAGTATGGCGGACACGCCCCCCGAGGACGTCAGTATGGCGGTCACGCCCCCCCGAGGACGTCTCGTCCACGCCGGTTCCTGTCCCCGCGACCCGGAGGAGGTCCATGCCGGTTCCTGTCCCCGCGACCCAGGAGGGGTCGTCCACGCCGGTTCCTGACCCCGCTGCCCGTCGGCAGTCCACGCCGGTTCCTGTCCCCGCTGCCCGTCGGCAGTCCACGCCGGTTCCTGTCCTCGCGACCCAGGAGGGGTCGTCCACGCCGGTTCCTGTCCCCGCTGCCCGTCGGCAGTCCACGCCGGTTCCTGTCCCCGCTGCCCGTCGGCAGTCCACGCCGGTTCCTGTTCCCGCTGCCCGTCGGCAGTCCACGCCGGTTCCTGTCCCCGCGACCCAGGAGAGGTCGTCTGCGCCGGTTCCTGTCCCCGCGACCCAGGAGGGGTCGTCCGCGCCGGCTCCCGTTCCCGCTGCCTGTTCCCGCTGCCCGCCAGCAGACGCTGCCTGTTCCCGCTGCCTGTCTGCCGGCTCCTGTTCCCGCTGCCTGTCTGCCGGCTCCTGTTCCCGCTGCCCGTCTGTGTATCTGTTCGTGTACATGTACCTGTCCCTGTGTCTGTTTCTGGTGGTGTCCTCTCTGTCCCGGTTCCCGTGTCTGTTCCCCAAGTCACGACCCACTTCGTTCCTGTCCCTGTCTCCGTCGTCCAAGCTGTCTTTGCCTCCGTGTTTTCCTCTGCCCTGTCCCCTAGCCAGACTCCCGTGTCGGTTCCCAGTCCTGCTCCCGTGCCTCGCCCTGTCCCTGCCTGTGACACCATACCCCAGCCCAGCTCCTGGCCGGTCTCTGGTTCCCCTGTCTCTGTTCTGCCTCTGTCTCCTTGTCCTGCTTTGTCCTGTCCTAGTCCGTTTCCCTGTCCTGTCTGCCCTTGCGTGCCCTGGAGTGGCACACTTTGAGGGGGGGTACTGTCACGTAGGGCTACGCCCCCCTCTCCCCGCTGTCACTCCAATGTCCGTTCCTCGTGTTTTGTTATTCCTTGCCCGTTAGTCCTGCCCCGTCGTTATTGTTATCACCTGTTCCTTGTTTCGGTTCTATGTATTTAAGTACTGTCATTCCCCAGTCGAGTCATCCGTGGTTTTGTTCTATCAGTCGGTTTGTGCTTTCACGTTCGCTGTTTTTCTAGCCCTGTGTTTCCCGTCATCTGTTTGTTCCTGCCTGGTCCGTGAGTCTTCCCTGTTCTCGTCTCGTCATGCCTGTTTCTTGTTCTTGTTCGGACTGCTTGCACGTTATGACCCCTGCCTGTTCTATCGACTCTGGTTTTGGTATTCCCTGTATTAAATCTCGCTCATCTCTGCATTTGTGTCCGTCTCCTCGCTCCGTGGCGCGAGCCACGTTACACCTATCTATAATTTCAGAACGTTTTAGTTAGTTTTCTAAACATGTAATATAGTTACAGTTAGTTATCGTTTTTTTATTTTAATTACCGTTATTATTTATTTTAGTTAACGAAAATGTTTTTTCAATATCAGTTTTCATTTTTTCGTTCGTTTTCGTTAACGATTATAACCTTGGTGTGTGGCTGTTTGAGAGTGTTTGTGTGTGTGTGGCTGTTTGAGAGTGTTTGTGTGTGCGTGGCTGTTTGAGAGTGTGTCTGAGCGTCTGAATCTCACTGGGCTCTGCATTCCTCTTGTTCTTGTTCTTGTTCAGCGCCTCCATCACATCCTGAATTCTCCACAGCTCCTTCTGAATTTGAACATGTTGATGACTGGGAGGTTCTGTCTGTGGATACACATTCACAATTATCACACAGGCACACCCACATAATTACCACACAAACCCCCACACATCCCCCCACACATTACACAACCCCACCCACATGTTTTACCTGACAACGCCCTCCCGCCACTTACACGTTATCCTTCAAACCCTCTCCCACACTTTAACTCCATACAAATCCCCTTAAGTCATTATTACCACACAAATCCCACACGTGCTCATTTAAGTTGGTAGAGTTCAACCTGTGGGCTCCCGAGGGCCTCCAGCTGTTCCAGCAAGTTCCTTTTAGCCAGAGTGACATCGATCTCCAGTTTGTCATACTCTCTCCAGCTTCGGTCCAGCTCCTACCAACAAGCAATCAAAACAGACAGGTTGATGGCTTTGTGTGTGCGCATGTGTGAGTGGGTGTGCACATAAGTGTGTGTGTTTTTGTGTGTGCATGTGTGTGTCTTTACAGTAGTGACGCGGGACAGTTCTCTGCAGGTGCTTAGAAGGCCACTCTGCAGGACATCTCTCTGCTGGATGACACTCTGTACAGCTCCTGGATTCTCAGCATTCATCTCAATCTCTTGGCTTGCTGACAGCAGGGCAGTCTCCAGTGTGTGCTACGACAGATACACAACAAAATAAACACACTATAAAATATACACACACATGCACCAGAAAACACCCGGTTCAAAAAACACACTCCCCAATACACAAACACATCAATAAACACCCTCTTCAGTAAACTCAAGCACAAATAAACACTTTCCAATAAAATATCCTCCCCAATAAACAATAAACACCATTAAACGCTTATGCCAATCTCACCCCAACACACACCCCAATATCACACTCTAATAAAAACACCTGTCTTACCCCAATAAACTCACCAAAACCAGTAAATAAACACAACAATCTTACAATATAACCCTTCAGTAAACAAGTAACTCAGTTCCACCTCCAATAAGCACATCATAAAATCACAAATTCCCACAAACATTTGCTCCAATAAACACAAACCTTTCTCTTAGCACCAAATAAATCCCTACTGCAATCTCAACCCAATAAAACCACACCCCAATACCCAGATCCCAATTGTAAACGTATATCAATCTCACCATCTCCTCACAGTAAACAACAGGCATGTAAAAGTGGTGAAAGGGGAAGACACTAGGAGTGAACAGTTGTCAGGTGGGTAGGGGAAGTCGGCAGGTTTTGAGGATGGTCAGGTGTTTAGGGGAAGTCGGCAGGTTTTGAGGATGGTCAGGTGTTTAGGGGAAGTCGGCAGGTGTTGAGGATGGTCAGGTGTATAGGGGAAGGTACCTTCTCCCTGTGGAGCTGCTGGAGCTTGTCCTCCTGTGTCCGCACCACTTTGCCCTGCTCACACAACCTACTCAGCTTAGCCTAAAACAGCATACAAAAATTTGAGTTTGTCCTGTCATGGTGATACTTACTGTATAACAGAATATATCACAGCAATTGATGGCAACCACACCACATGGCTAAAATTAAGCATTTATATCAAATAATAAAAGTATAGAAAAGTAAGTCTCCTTTATTTCAATGTTTTTCATAGTTCTTGTAGCTACAGATTCACACACACACACACACACACACACACACACACACACACACACACACACACACACACAAATAATTCAATATAATTCAATATAAGTGCCCTAAACAGTATATTTGTGAAGAATACATATTTTAAACGATATGTCACCGTGATATTTGGGTGCCCATATTTAGGATGTAAGCAATAATGACTTGGAAATAGGCTACAGTAATAGCAAGGCTTTATATCCTGGACTGGAATTAGGTAACGGTAACAGCAAGTCTTTAAATGTTGTGTTGGGATTAGGGTTAGGGTTTACAGTCATGGCCAAAAGTTTTGAGAATGATACAAATATACATTTTTACAAAGTCTACTGCTTCAGTTTTTATAATGGCAATTTGCATATACTCCAGAATGTTATAAAGAGTGATCAGCTTAACAGTAATTGATTGCAAAGTCAAGATTGGTCTAGAAAATGAACTTTATTGTCACGTATGGCCTCGCCCCCTCCCTTGGCTGTCACTCCCGGTTCCCTTGTGTCTGTGTCCCATGCCTGTTCATCCCGCCCCGCTCGTTTGTCTCGTGATTCCCTTGTTTATTACCACGCCCCCGTGTCATTGTCTTCACCTGCTCGTAGTTTAGTTCCCATGTATGTAAGCCCCTGAGTCTCCCTGGTCCTTGTCTGGTATTTTGATTGATTTGGATGTTTAGCTGTTTCTGTGTTTATCGCTATACCTGACCGATTATTGTTCCCGTCTTTTGGTTTCCTGCTTGTTACTCGTGTTCCCCTGTTTAGTTATGCCCGTATACGCCTGTTTTACTGACTGCCCTCCCGTTATCGACCTGGACTGGCTAAGTGACGACGAGTATGGTATTCCCTTCAATAAATCTCGCTCTTCTCAGCGATTGTGTCCGCCTCCTCGCTCCGTGGCGCAAGCCACGTTACATTTATCCCCCAAAACACATTTCAATTTCAATGCAGCCCTGCCTTAAAAGGACCAGCTAACATCATTTCAGTGATTGCTCCATTAACACAGGTGTGGGTATTGATGAGGACAGGGCTGGAGATCAATCTGTCATGATTAAGTAAGAATGACACCACTGGACACTTTAAAAGGAGGCTGGTGCTTGGCATCATTGTTTCTCTTCTGTTAACCATGGTTATCTCTAAAGAAACACATGCAGTCATCATTGCACTGCACAAAAATTGCAAAAACAGGGAAGAGTATCGCAGCTAGAAAGATTGCACCTCAGTCAACAATCTATCGCATCATCAAGAACTTCAAGGAGAGAGGTTCCATTGTTGCCAAAAAAGCTCCAGGGCGCCCAAGAAAGACCAGCAAGCGCCAGAACCGTCTCTTAAAAGTGTTTCAGCTGCGGGATTGGGCTACCAGCAGTGCAACGCTTGCTCAGGAATGGCAGCAGGCAGGTGTGAGTGCATCTGCATGCACTGTGAGGCGGAGACTCTTGGAGCAAGGCCTGGTCTCAAGGAGGGCAGCAAAGAAGCCACTTCTCTCCAGAAAAAACATCAGGGACAGACTG
The DNA here is from genome assembly GCF_052324685.1 of Brachyhypopomus gauderio. NCBI lineage: Eukaryota > Metazoa > Chordata > Actinopteri > Gymnotiformes > Hypopomidae > Brachyhypopomus > Brachyhypopomus gauderio. The sequence continues at coordinate 10,561,499 of NC_135215.1, read as the reverse complement.
ATATTCTGCAAAAGGTACAGGGAGTGGACTGCTGAGGACTGGGGTAAAGTCATTTTCTCTGATGAATCCCCTTTCTGACTGTTTGGGACATCTGGAAAACAGCTTGTTCGGAGAAGACGAGGTGAGCGCTACCACCAGCCTTGTCTCATGCCAACTGTAAAGCATCCTGAAACCATTGATGTGTGGAGTTGCTTCTCAGCCAAGGGAATCGACTTTCTCACAGTCTTGCCTAAAAATTGAATGAATAAAGAATGGTACCAGAATGTCCTCCGAGAGCAACTTCTCCCAACCATCCAAGAGCAGTTTGGTGATCAACAATGCCTTTTCCAGCATGATGGAGCACCTTGCCATAAAGCAAAGGTGATAACTAAATGGCTCAGGGAACAAAACATAGAGATTTTGGGTCCATGGCCTGGAAACTCCCCAGATCTTAATCCCATTGAGAACTTGTGGTCAATCATCAAGAGACGGGTGGACAAACAAAAACCTACACATTCTGACAAAATGTAAGCATTGATTGTGCAAGAATGGACTGCTATCAGTCAGGATTTGGTCCAGAAGTTGATTGAGAGCATGCCACGGATAATTGCAGAGGTCCTGAAGAAGAAGGGTCAACACTGCAAATATTGACTTGCTGCATTAACTCATTCTAACTGTCAATAAAAGTTTTTGTTACTCATAATATGATTGCAATTATATTTCTGTATGTGATAAAAACATCTGACAAACACACATAAAACCAGAGGGCAGCAGATCATGTGAAAATATAATATTTGTGTCATTCTCAAAACTTTTGGCCATGACTGTATATAGACTTTATATGCTGGTTTGGGATTAAGCTACATATGCCACTTATGCCACTTGCATGCTGTCCCTAACTCTTCAGGAACAAACAACAAATCATTTGTGGTTTAAAAAGACCTGATGGCATCAATGAACAACAAGAGCCTAGATATGGACTTACATCAACATCCAGTTCTTCAGGCCTGCAGCTGTACACGTTCTCTCTGAATCCTTCAGGGTTCATCTGCAAGAATGATGAAGAGTCAGGGGTGATGCTGCAAACACCCTAGCAGCATGATGCTATAGATACCGCTAGTCTACAACAAACGTCTGACAAAATCATGCCAAAATGATTTCACCCAAGGACAAGTCAGAAGAGCTAATTAGGATTATGATATTTTCATTGAAATTAAACTAGGACAAATCTAATCTATACTTATCTAATCTAAGTAATCTAAATGATTACTTAATTAGGTGCACAGACTTTATGGCTATATCTTTCCAGTTCTTTTTCGGTAATTTCTTTGTACTCAAATGTACTAATAGTTGTTCTCTGTGGTTCTGCCATGTTGTCAGTGGCCTCTGCCACAGACGACCTGGTTTAAGAAGTGTACAGGTATGTCTGCATAGCGAACAATCACACATATCTACTGTATTCATAGGAGTTTCCTTGGACAGTATTTACAAGTTAATTTATAGTATAAATTATGTAAAAAGCAAAACCAGGTCACTCATAACAGAAGGAGTAAAGGCTGATAAGACATATAGAGGATCCAGGACTCCTAGATAGTCAGGAAATGGACTAAACACAAACAAGCAAACAGGTAAACAGAACTCATGTCAGTTTAAGATAAGGGTTAGGGTTTAAGATAAAGGTTAGGGTTTGAGATAAGGGTTGTGTTATGGGAAACTAGTGCAGAGTTTATAATGCAACAATATTTATTCTAAATGTATGTATACTGAAACATCCACCATATAAACCCACATAAATTCGTTATATCTGTCTGAGCAGTGTTGTGTGTGGCACACAGGACATAACAGGGTAAATATTTTTGACACTCGCATACACACAATCTCACACATCTACACACACACACACACACACACAGAGGTGATGAGGAAGGCAGGGTGCAGTGTGGGCGTGTAAAGAGTGAAACACCTGCAGCACTTTTACACGCACTGACACGTTTTAGACTAAAAGTGGCAGCGGTGGGACATGTGATCAGCATTCCACGTGTGAAACATTCAAGAGTGACACTTCAGCCACAGGTCATCCGGGAAACACACACACACACACACACACACACACACACACACACACACACACACACACACACACACACACACATACAAGGTTTCACATGGTTGAAAGAAAGTTATGATAAGCACAGTAACAATGCAGTAGCGTAATGGTTCCTCAGATCAGGCTCATATACGACGGTGCAAACGGACAGGTTCAATGCTGCTCGAGCTGAACCTTTTAAAAACTTTTAAATCATTTTAAAACGTAGATACAACCACTGTGTAGTACATACAAGGCTAGTTGTGTCAAGATAAGTCCAAACACTGGCGGCGTGGCTGGAGCTGCCTGACCCATGGCTGCTAGCATGACTGAATGAGGCAGTGCAGATGATTCAGCATGGAGTGACCACACCAGCAGCTGCTGGGCAGTTTGCATGGCAGTGGAGGTACAAAACCTTCAAGCCATGCTGACAATGTCTGCAAGAGAACAACGACAACCACGGAGAGGAAGAATGGGACGTGCTGTACCAACACTGAGCAATGAGGCAGGACTCAGAGGAAGATCAGCACGGCGCTCGATGGTGTAGGGGACAGGTGTAGGGGACAGGTGTAGGGGACAGGGCAGGACACATCAACACCTTACTTGCTGGTATAGTTGAGGCCTTGGTGCAGAGTTCTCAATCATAGTGTGAATCAGGAAGATTATGGGCTCATTCTCCTTGATCTGGTGCAGTAAGGAGGAGGAAAAGTATTCAGCAGAGAACAGCACTGCTACAGATGTCGTGTGTGTGTGTGTGTGTGTGTGTGTGTGTGTGTGTGTGTGTGTGTGTGTGTGTGTGTGTGTATGCAAGCTAGGAAGAGACATTTAATTTGAAAATCTACCAGACCTTCAGAGAAGATTCAAAACATGTTCTTTTTCGTTACTATGTGACCAGAAAATTCAGACTTGGAAGCTCTTTATTCTGTGTATGAGCCATTGAGGAATATTTCAAGATTGTCTCTGTTGCTCGTGACAGATAAGAGCATCAAATACTTGAATGAGTTTAATGACTTGACTCAAAGGACAACAAAAAAAACACAACATGCCACAGATTTATAAAACCTTCATAAAACACCACCCTCTCTGTATGATCATAAAACACCACCCTCTCTGAATGATCATAAAACACCACCTTCTCTGTATGTTTATAAAATTCCACCCTCTCTGAATGATTATAAAACACCATCTTCTCTACATGATCATAAAACACCCTCTTGGTATGATCACAAAACACCACCCTCTCTGAATGATCATAAAAGACCATCCTCTTTGTATGATCATAAAACACCACCCTCTCTAAAGTATCATAAAACTCCACCCTCTCTCCATGATCATAAACCACCATGTCTGAATGATCATAAAACACCACCCTCTCTGTATGATAATAAAACACCACCATCTCTGAATGATCATAAAACACCATCCTCTCTGTATGATAGATAATAAAACACCATCCTCTCTGTATGACCATAAAACACCACCCTCTCTGAATGATCATAAAACACCACCCTCTCTGAATAGTGCTCTTGTTTTCACAGTTTTCAAGTGTCATCAAGTAGAAGGTGGGATATTAAAATGACAAAGTAGAAATGCTGTAAATTGTCTTGTGATTAAAGAAGTTCACATTAAGAATATAAGGGGCCTAGTTTTAATGTCACAGCATTCAAGTGACATTTTAACAACTCAGGAAACATTATTGCCTTTATTCCATTATTGCCATGGAGGACATGAAGGACACACCGTTTCCTTCCACCATGTAGTATAAACAGAAGAGTTCAAGAAGCTAAATCATAACAAAACAGGTTGAATGTGAACACTTTCAAAGAGACAATGACACCACACAGGTTTGCAGCTGCAGTGCACACGTGCACGTGTGGTGGCAGCACTGGTACAGATGGTCATGACAGAATTTGCTTTGCAGGGAAAGATTGGTTGGATAAGGAGAAATGAATGTGTGTCTGTCTGTCTGTCTGTGTGTTTGGGACATCTGGAAAACAGCTTGTGTTTTCCAAGACGAGGTGAGCCTGTGTGTCTGTGTGGTGTAACCCTAACCCAGAGATGAGCGTGTTCTCCTATAATAATGTCAAAATGAAGACGCAGAATGTTAAGGTGGCTTTGTGAGTCTTTGGGCTTCTTGGAAATAAAGAGACATGAACAAAAGGCAGAGGGTCAAAATGTTCTAGAAACAGCACACATAGCAAATAAATTATCCTTCAGATTATCCAGCACACATAACCCAGCACACATGAAAATGTCTATAATATTAGACCTGCCTATCTGAAACAGAGTTGAAGAAAGCGCTGTTCAATTCTGTAGTAACAGACGTACAAAAGACTGTTAAAGTATTTATAATACATCTGGAAGCTCAGTGCATTTGTTGTTCTATGCACTTAGGGGATTAATTTTAATAATGCCATTATGTTTGCATAAATTGCATTACATAAGTGTATTTAGCATCTCCCTTAAGTAATCACACCACACTGAAGCCAAAGGCGACCCTAATATAGATGATGAACCAAAAACCAACAGTCCTGCAAGAAGACTAGGGTAAGTAAGGGACAGAATTAAGAAGGAAGTGGGAGAGAGGGAGAGAGAGAGGGGGAGTGAGGAAGAGAGAGATAGGGAGGGAGAGATGGCGTGAAGGAGAGAGAGGGAGGGAGAGATGGCGTGAGGGAGAGAGAGAGAGTGAGAGACTGAGTGAGGGAGAGAGGGAGAGAAGAAGAGAGGGCGTGAGCAAGAGAGGGAGGGAGAGACGGGGTGTGGGAGAGAGAGAGAGAGGGAGAGCAGGAGAGAGGGAATGAGGGAGGGAGAGAAGGAGAGAGGGAGAGAGAGAGAGCGAGGGAGAGAAGGAGCATGCGTGCATTGACTCTCACCTGGCTGTCCACATACATGAGGTTCCTCTGCAGGTGATGAGAGAGAATCTCACTCTAGCGACATGGTAGGAGGAGAGAGGAGAGAGGGAGGAGAGAGAGGAGAGAGCTAAGGACAGTAGTACTTAGAGAAAGGAGGAGAGAGGAGAGGAGAGAGGAGAGCGGGGAGAGCTAAGGACAGTAGTATTTGGAGAAAAGATCTCAGAGATAGTGCTCAGCAGGGAAGAGATCATACCAGAGTAAAAACAGCACAAAGGACGTCTAACAGCAGTTATCACGACCAACAAAGACATACGAGTCCCTGGTCATGCAGCAATGGGCCATAGACATCAAAGCACAGAATGAATACGGGGTAAGGGACATGACATCGAGACGTTCAGGACAGACACACGTGATTACTGTTCAAACGGTTTACACACCACTCACAACTCACACAGATGGAAACAGAAATAACATTATTGCAAATTATGCAAAATGCAAAAATTGTCCTGATTGAGGAAAATATGCCTTATTTTTGCAACAATTAAACATCTTTCGAGTTGTCTTGAACAAAGTAAATTATTGTAAGGTAATCAGTCTCTATTGCTTTTAGTTGATCTTAGGAATATATATTTTAACTAACTGTGGGCCAGATGTATTAAAAAACAAACACCACCACCAAACCAAAGTGTGTCATTTGTGTCCCAACAACTATAACAAAATGCCCTCTTACACCCGCCAGGATAATAATCTTACTGTAATACACTGTCACTAGATTGGTGAAAAACTTTGATTGTTTCAATCATGATTACAGTTTCAGTTATTTGTTTTGAATGCTTTCTCCACACTGAAAAGTTCAGTTTTTCCTGAGAGGGCAAAGCTGTTTTCTCATATACAGAAGTGAAGTCTTCTGAGAAGCAATGTTCAAAAGAACCAAGACAAATAAACTTGTTACGAATAAAGGCCTCTTAAATTTAAAGGAATATAATTGACATAATTGTTATGTTTAACATGGACTGGCGAGACGCAAATGCAGGGGAAGAAGGTTTTAATGAAAGGATAAAAACAGACGATACACTAATGACAAGAGATGTTACCAATGATCAACACAAAAGGGACAAAAACTACAGACAACTAGCGAACTAAATACAAGAAATAATGCTAGGAATGCATAAACGAGGAGGGAATAATCAAACACGGGCATAACGGAATGCAACCACAACTACAAGGTAAAACGAAACACAGCAACCACCAGCGAATCAAAAGGGGCATAGAACCCAAACTTACATGACCAGAACCCAAAACAAAAAGTAAAGCGGAGTACAGGCATATGGAAGGGAAGGTAGCGAGAACACGGAAAACTACGACCAGACCTACAATGACCGACAAATAGGAAGACCAAACACAGTCTAAATAAGGGACTAAACAAGGAAACTCAACTAGAATCAGGTGCTGACAATGACAAGGGGCGTGGAAACAGACAGAGGAGTGGCAGAGAAACCCAAGGAAAAACCAAACAAGAACACATGAGAAACAAAACAAAGACACAACAGGTCGGAGGGGGGCGGAGCTATGTGTGACTATTTACAATTCTGAACCTATAGCTTTATGACTTTATTTGTAGGTGTATTTAAAGAGGACAGTGGCAGCTCCAACCTCCAGGTCATAGTGGGACAGGGAGTTGGAGAAGCAACATAATCACAAAGACTTTTGTCACATTTTTAGATTTTTAGTTTAGCTTTTGTGTGCAATTATTACTGTTAGTTTAGGGTTTGGGTGTAGTTATTACTGGTCATTTAATGTTTGTGTGTATTTTTATTGTTAGCTTGGTGTTCACATGTTGTTATTACTGTTATATTAGCATTTGTATGTAGTTATAACTGGTCATTTAGTGTTTGGGTGTAGTTATTACTGGTCGTTTAGTGTTTGGGTGTAGCTATTACTGGTCATTTAGTGTTTGGGTATAGCTATTACTGGTCATTTAGTGTTTGGGTGTGGTTATTACTGGTCGTTCAGTGTTTGGGTGTAGTTATTACTGGTCGTTTAGTGTTTTGGTGCAGTTATTACTGGTCGTTTAGTGTTTGGGTGTGGTTATTACTGGTCGTTTAGTGTTTTGGTGTAGTTATTACTGGTCATTTAGTGTTTGGGTGTAGTTATTACTGGTCGTTCAGTGTTTGGGTGTAGATATTACTGGATATCATATGGAGTTATTACAGTTAGATTCTCATTTGTATGTAGTTATATCTGGTCATTTAGTGTTTGGGTGTAGTTATTACTGGTCGTTTAGTGTTTGGGTGTAGCTATTACTGGTCCTTTAGTGTTTGGGTGTAGCTATTACTGGTCATTTAGTGTTTGGGTATAGCTATTACTGGTCATTTAGTGTTTGGGTGTGGTTATTACTGGTCGTTCAGTGTTTGGGTGTAGTTATTACTGGTCGTTTAGTGTTTTGGTGCAGTTATTACTGGTCGTTTAGTGTTTGGGTGTAGCTATTACTGGTCATTTAGTGTTTGGGTATAGCTATTACTGGTCATTTAGTGTTTGGGTGTGGTTATTACTGGTCGTTCAGTGTTTGGGTGTAGTTATTACTGGTCGTTTAGTGTTTTGGTGCAGTTATTACTGGTCGTTTAGTGTTTGGGTGTGGTTATTACTGGTCGTTTAGTGTTTTGGTGTAGTTATTACTGGTCATTTAGTGTTTGGGTGTAGTTATTACTGGTCGTTCAGTGTTTGGGTGTAGATATTACTGGATATCATATGGAGTTATTACAGTTAGATTCTCATTTGTATGTAGTTATATCTGGTCAATGTTTGTGTGTAGTTACTACTGTTTGTTTAATGCATGTGTGTTTTATTACTGGTCATTTAATGTTTGGGTGTAGTTATTACTGGTCGTTGAGTGTTTGGGTGTAGTTATTACTGGTCGTTGAGGGTTTGGGCGTAGTTATTACTGGTCGTTTAGTGTTTTGGTGCAGTTATTACTGGTCGTTCAGTGTTTGGGTGTAGTTATTACTGGTTGTTTAGTGTTTTGGTACAGTTATTACTGGTCGTTTAGTGTTTGGGTGTGGTTATTACTGGTCGTTTAGTGTTTTGGTGTAGTTATTACTGGTCATTTAGTGTTTGGGTGTAGTTATTACTGGTCGTTCAGTGTTTGGGTGTAGATATTACTGAATATCATATGGAGTTATTACAGTTAGATTCTCATTTGTATGTAGTTATATCTGGTCAATGTTTGTGTGTAGTTACTACTGTTTGTTTAATGCATGTGTGTTTTATTACTGGTCATTTAATGTTTGGGTGTAGTTATTACTGGTCGTTGAGTGTTTGGGTGTAGTTATTACTGGTCGTTGAGGGTTTGGGCGTAGTTATTACTGGTCGTTTAGTGTTTCGATGTAGTTATTACTGGACGTTTAGTGTTTTGGTGCAGTTATTACTGGTCGTTTAGTGTTTGGGTGTGGTTATTACTGGTCGTTTAGTGTTTGGGTGTAGTTAATACTGGTCGTTCAGTGTTTGGGTGTAGATATTACTGGATATCATATGGAGTTATTACAGTTAGATTCTCATTTGTATGTAGTTATATCTGGTCAATGTTTGCGTGTAGTTACTACTGTTTGTTTAATGCATGTGTGTTTTATTACTGGTCATTTAATGTTTGGGTGTAGTTATTACTGGTCGTTGAGTGTTTGGGCATAGTTATTACTGGTTGTTTAGTGTTTCGGTGTGGTTATTACTGGTCGTTTAGTGTTTTGGTGTAGTTATTATTGGTCGTTTAGCGTTTGGTTGTGGTTATTACTGGTCGTTTAGTGTTTGGGTGTAGTTATTACTGTTCTTTCAGTGTTTGGGTGTATTTTTATTATCTAAAACGTGCATAGAAAAAGTACATGAGAGCAAGCTGGAAATATGAAAAGTAAAAAATCACAAGTACAAAAAACCCATGTGACACTGGCAGAAAGCAAGCAGAGCAGAAGGTGTGACGGGGCGTGACAGGGCATGACGGGGCATGACGGGGCGTGACAGGCGGGCGTGATAGGCGGGTGTGATAGGCGGGTGTGAAAGGTGGGCATGACAGGTGGGCATGTGGCCTGACCTTGGGGTGGGTGGTGTCGGCGTTCAGCTGCCCCAGCTGAGCTAGCGTGTGCTCACGGACGCTGTGGAGCTCGGCCTGCTGTCGACGCAGTTTGATGAGCAGCAGGGTCAGTTCCTCAGGCTGCAAACACAGGACACAGAGCACACAGGACACAGCGCACAAGGACAGAGCACGCAGGACACAGAGCACACACGACACAGAGCACGCAGGACACAGAGCACGCAGGACACAGAGCACGCACGACACAGAGCACGCACGACACAGAGCACGCACGACACAGAGCACGCACGACACAGAGCACGCACGACACAGAGCACACACGACACAGAGCTCACAGGACACAGAGCACACAGGACACAGAGCACACAGGACACAGAGCACACAGGACACAGAGCACACAGGACACAGCGCGCACAGGTCAGGTTATATTTCTGAGCTCTCTCTATTTTAGGAATGTATATTGGCTAGATGACAGGGTGTCTACAAAAAATAGTTTAATTAATATGAAGGAATTCTGTATATCTGAAAACCTAATTCATTTTCAGAAATTATCAGTGGGTTCTGGTCAAACACAACACTTCTGAATGCATTCAGCCATGCTTGTTTTGGACTTATTACCTACACAAATCTGAGCTCATTAAATAAAGTACCAGAGAACACAGCTGAACTTGTACCATTAAGACTGTGTACTAGAGGGGGACTAAGGTGGTGGAGAATTCTGGGTCAGCGGTGAGCAGTACGGGTCAGAGTTTCTGGTGCTCGTTTGACAGCTGCACACACCTGTGTGAAGGTGGACATTATGACACAGTGATGACGACTGCGTCATGGTTTAAATAACTAGTTGATGTCTAAAAGGGCTACATGACTTTAAACCAGTTTTCATATGCCCATGCAACCCTTGGTTCATTGCTGCAAAATTATTGTATTTGTTTGATTCTATGTTTAATTGTTCTTGTTAATAACATTAGTTAATTACACAGAGGCTTTTTTACACCCCTGGCGAATAACAGCTTTTTCAGTTACTCATCTCTCTTTGTATTGTAATTTAGACAGTTTTATGCAAGTCCTTTTTAAAACAGAAGAAGAACATACCGTTTTCCCCTGCAGAGACTGTGGAGTGACACTCTGAGTGACGGGGACCCTGCGCTCAGGTGGAAATGCGTACTGACAGAGAAGAGCAAAGACAATATCGAGAGAATCCAGTGAGTCCAGTGAGGAGCTTTGACCCAGAGATGCCAAACCAGCATGGGGCCATTGCATGTTTATAAAGCTTTTAGCAGCAAGTTCAGCACGTCGTACAGTTTGGTGAGCTGTAGCACAAGCAAATGCCCCACCTAGATAGTCACCAGAGAAAGAGAGGGAGAGAGAGAGAGAGAGAGAGAGAGAGAGAGAGAGAGAGAGAGAGGGAGGGAGGGAGACAGAGGGAAAGAGTGAGAGAGAGAAAGAGAGAGAGCGGGAGGGAGAGAGAGAGGGAAAGAGAGAGAGAGTGGGAGGGAGAGAGAGAGGGAGAGAGAGGGAAAGAGAGAATGAGAAAGAGAGAGGGAGAGAGAGGGAAAGAGACAGAAAGAGAGAGAGAGGAAGAGAGAGAGGGAAAGAGAGTGAGAAAGTGAGAGAGAGAGGGAGGGAGGGAGAGAGGGTGTGAGAGAGAGAGGGAAAGAGACCAAAAGAGAGGGAAAGAGAGTGAGAAAGAGTGAGAAAGAGAGAGAAAGAGAGAGAGGGAGAGAGAAAGGGAGGGAGGGAGAAAGGGTGTGAGAGAGAGAGAGAGAGAGAGAGAGAGAGAGAGAGAGAGTACCTTTGGCAGAGGAGCCCTGCGCCGGCGGTCGAGGCTGACGTCCCCGCGGAACACAGGTGAGGAGACCTCCGATGAGGTGGCAGGGTTGTAGGGGCGGTTAGGAGAGGCGGAGTGGTACAAGGGCAGCGTGCCGTGCGAGGGTGAGCAGGGGATGGACTCTGCAATGCGGCCCATGGTCTTGGGACTGGGCAGTGTGCCGTAGCCTAGCCGGCTGTGCGTCTGCCTCTGCTGCCACTCATACAGCTGCCACATGGTGTCATCCCGCAGGGAGCGGCGCTTCTCAGTCGCTGTGGCAGCGGACGGCAGCGCGCGGTCATACACAGACCCTGCCACGCTGCACACGCTGCCCGGCCGCAGCATGTTCCGGGGCAGCGTGCGGTAGCCCTCGGGGAAGCGTGGGGCCACTGGTGTTCGGTGGCTGGGCATGTTCCTGGGCAGGGTTTGATACGAGGTGATGCTACAACAGGGAGGAGACACAGAGGCACTTTCATTTTCACGATGACTTACTGAAGGCTGCAAGCCAGTCAATATAGAGGTGCAGCATAATGCAAGAGAAGAAATCCTTCAATAACTTGTGCATGAGTTCCAGAATCTTCTGCAAAAAATGGCACAACTTTGACTGTTTTCTGGTATGTTGCACTGACTGTATTGACTCACAGCTTAGTTAAGTGAGAAGAGATGAGCACGAATGCAGTTTCTCTCTCTCATGTTCTTACTCTGTCTCAGACTCTCTAATACCCTCTCTATAATCATGTCTCAGACTCTCTAATACCCTCTCTATAATCATGTCTCAGACTCTAATACCCTCCCTATAATCATGTCTGACTCTACAATACCCTCTCTATAATCATGTCTCAGACTCTCTAATACCCTCTCTATAATCATGTCTCAGACTCTAATACAGGGTTCATACACTTTTTTGACAACTAATTTCCATGACTTTTCCATGACTTTTCCATGACTTTCAGACAAATTTCAATGACTGTACATTCTCTAAACATATGTGTAGACACGAAAAATAAGAAAAAATCCAGGCTAAAATTCCACAGTATATCATCAATTAATGAAAGGACACATGGTTTAATTGAAAAAATAAACATTTACCGTATTTTCAATATCAATATAAGCCGCATCTAAGTTTTTTTTATGGAAAATGTTGTAGCTATAAGCCGTATCCGGGCTAAAAGCCGGTGAGTTCCCTTTTACCGACGGGTCTGGTTAACGACGGACGGAGTTACGACCGACTTTTCTTAATTTCTCGCGGTGCGTGGAGGTGCAGTGGCAGCTCTGTGGAGTGTTGTGGAGTGTTGTGTTGTGTAGTGTTGTGTACGATAAGCTGAAGCAGCGCAGCCTCCACCGCAGCCCATCTCGGCAACGCGGTCGCTCTTTCTCACGCTGTACGCACGAGAACATTGTTAGTTTTTTTTCTATTCTGTGTTTACGATCAAGGCGTGTCTAAATCTAGGTTCGCGCTTAATGACGAAAACTGCTTTGCGTCGGACTTTTCAGTCTCTAACCCCAACGTTAACCAGTTGGTTAACCACACAGTGCACATTTTGCATGCCCCGTGTCCTTGTCTTTCTCAAGCCATAGCTTGTATTTGTCCAACTGAAGCAGCCATAGTTGAATCGGCATTTACCAGCATTACGCTGATTTACACGTCATCAAAGTACAATCTACAGCTCCGCTTGGAGTCCAACGCTAACGCAGCGAACTAACCTGTGAAGTTACGTTAGTGGTCCGCACAAAGAAAAAACATGGCTATATTATATATGTTTATTTTTTCTTCCCGTTATCGGAACGACATATATTTATTGTGTCAAGCAAATTTCCATGACTTTTCCAAAACATTTGAGTATTTTTAGTTTTTCCAAAACTTATCCAGGCCTGGAAATTGCTATTTTCAAATTCCATAACTTTTCCAGGTTTTTCATGACCGTACGAACCCTGCTAATACCCTCCCTATAATCATGTCTCAGACTCCCCAATACCCTCTCTATAATCATGTCTCAGACTCTAATACCTTTTCTATAATTACGTCTCAAACTCTAAATACCCTCCCTATAATCATGTCTCAGACTCTCCAATACCCTCTCTATAATCATGTCTCAGACTCTAATACCTTCTCTATAATTATGTCTCAAACTCTAAATACCCTCTCTATAATCATGTCTCAGACTCTAATACCCTCTCTATAATCATGTCTCAGACTCTCTAATACCCTCTCTATAATCATGTCTTAGACTCTAATACCCTCCCTATAATCATGTCTCAGACTCTCTAATACCCTCCCTATAATCATGTCTCAGACTCTAATACCCTCTCTATAATCATGTCTCAGACTCTCTAATACCCTCCCTATAATCATGTCTCAGACTCTCTAATACCCTCTCTATAATCATGTCTCAGACTCTAATACCCTCTCTATAATCATGTCTTAGACTCTAATACCCTCTCTATAATCATGTCTCAGACTTTCTAATACCCTCCCTATAATCATGTCTCAGACTCTCTAATACCCTCTCTATAATCATGTCTGACTCTACAATACCCTCTCTATAATCACGTCTCAGACTCTCTAATACCCTCTCTATAATCACGTCTCAGACTCTCTAATACCCTCTCTATAATCATGTCTCAGAATCTCTAATACCCTCTCTATAATCATGTCTCAGACTCTAATACCCTCCCTATAATCATGTCTCAGACTCCCCAATACCCTCTCTATAATCATGTCTCAAACTCTAAATACCCTCTCTATAATCATGTCTCAGACTCTAATACCCTCTCTATAATCATGTCTTAGACTCTAATACCCACCCTATAATCATGTCTCAGACTCTCTAATACCCTCCCTATAATCATGTCTCAGACTCTAATACCCTCCCTATAATCATGTCTCAGACTCATGTGATGTCTCCTTGCTTTTTAATTCTTCTTTATTCTCAAAGAACCACTGGTGTGCAATTAGGAACAGAACCCGGTCCACGTTGGTGGAAAAGGTCCATGAGTGAAACTCTCCACTCCAGTAGTCTGGGCCACAACAGAACCAAGCAGCTGCTTGTGGACTGAGAGAAGGTGACTGTACTGGGGCCAGACAAGAGGCTCCATACTTCAGAAAGTGCACAGTGGAAAGAGATGGGCACTTCCTGAGTACTGTCTGAGCCAGAGTGTCACACAAGCACTTTTATGAGGATCATTAAGAGACCTGACATGGTTGTTTCAGTACCACAACTACTGTTACAGATACAGTGTTGTTATAGTAACACAACTGCTACTGCCACATGCAGCACCACCACTACTGTTATAGATACAGTGTTGTTATAGTAACACAACTGCTACAGCACCACATGCAGCACCACCACTACTGTTACAGATACAGTGTTGTTATAGTAACACAACTGCTACAGCACCACATGCAGCACCACCACTACTGTTACAGATACAGTGTTGTTATAGTAACACAACTGCTACTGCACCACATGCAGCACCACCACTACTGTTACAGATACACTGTTGTTATAGTAACACAACTGCTCCAGCACCACATGCAGCACCACCACTACTGTTACAGATACAGTGTTGTTATAGTAACACAACTGCTACAGCACCACATGCAGCACCACCACTACTGTTACAGATACAGTGTTGTTATAGTAACATAATTGCTACTGCCACATGCAGCACCACCACTACTGTTACAGATACAGTGTTGTTATAGTAACACAACTGCTGCTGCCACATGCAGCACCACCACTACTGTTACAGATATAGTGTTGTTATAGTAACACAACTGCTACTGCCACATGCAGTGCCACCACTACTGTTACAGATACAGTGTTGTTATAGTAACACAACTGCTACTGCACCACATGCAGCGCCACCACTACTGTTACAGATACAGTGTTGTTATAGTAACACAACTGCTACTGCACCACATGCAGCACCACCACTACTGTTACAGATACACTGTTGTTATAGTAACACAACTGCTACAGCACCACATGCAGCACCACCACTACTGTTACAGATACAGTGTTGTTATAGTAACACAACTGCTACAGCACCACATGCAGCACCAGCACTACTGTTACAGATACAGTGTTGTTATAGTAACACAACTGCTGCTGCCACATGCAGCACCACCACTACTGTTACAGATATAGTGTTGTTATAGTAACACAACTGCTACTGCCACATGCAGTGCCACCACTACTGTTACAGATACAGTGTTGTTATAGTAACACAACTGCTACTGCACCACATGCAGCACCACCACTACTGTTACAGATACAGTGTTGTTATAGTAACACAACTGCTACTGCCACATGCAGCACCACCACTACTGTTACAGATACAGTGTTGTTATAGTAACACAACTGCTACTGCCACATGCAGTGCCACCACTACTGTTACAGATACAGTGTTGTTATAGTAACACAACTGCTACTGCCACATGTAGTGCCACAAAAGCTTCAGCATCACAACAGTTAGAATGTCACAATATGTCATCACAACAGTGAATCTCCAAGAACCAGCATAGTAACTATTGAACATTGTGCACAGATGTGTGCTGTATAGAGATGTGAGATTCTGACTCACACCTCATGGGACTTTCAAACCTGTCTATCTATGAAAGTTATTTTGATCTCAATTAGTGTTCCCCCTCCTGGACACAGCACCCCTGACCCTCCCACACACTCCTCCCGCCTCCTTCGCCAGGGCTGCTGAAGGTTTTGTCACACCTTTGCTTTCATTAATAACCACATTTCTTTAGCTTTTCACCAGAGACTGCAGAGAAATTTACAAGCATCAAACAGACAGGAGTCCCTGGCAGTCACTGCCTTCTCCCACAGCGCCACCTCCACCAGGCTGGGGTGCTCAGAGACAGCCCTGTCTGGAGGAGTGTGATAAAGAGCCCAGAGAGCAGCACCACGGTTGGCCACAAAGAGCAGGCTGCAGAGCTGTCAGAGAGAACATGGCAGAGCTGATGTGCTGCACAGTGGCAGCGCCACAGGGAGAGGGAGACCCTCACCTGTCTGTCCACGCAGAGCCCCGGGAGAGGGAGACCCTCACCTGTCTGTCCACGCAGAGCCCCGGGAGAGGGAGACCCTCACCTCTCTGCCCACGCAGAGCCCCGGGAGAGGGAGACCCTCACCTCTCTGCCCACGCAGAGCCCTGGGGAGAGGGAGACCCTCACCTGTCTGCCCACGCAGAGCCCTGGGGAGAGGGAGACCCTCACCTGTCTGCCCACGCAGAGCCCTGGGGAGAGGGAGACCCTCACCTCTCTGCCCATGCAGAGCCCTGGGGAGAGGGAGACCCTCACCTGTCTGCCCATGCAGAGCCCTGGGGAGAGGGAGACCCTCACCTGTCTGCCCACGCAGAGCCCTGGGGAGAGGGAGACCCTCACCTGTCTGCCCACAACAGCAGAGTGGGAGGGACAGGGCTGAGGCTGGTGAATGTGGACAAAGTCTTTTTCCAAGATGTGTCAATATATTGTGAACAAATGTTGCACAGGCTTAGATTGGACACTGATCTGTTGTTCTATTTTCTAGTTCATTTCAGAACCCCTGTGTCAAGCATCACCAGCAAAAATGTATGGTCAAAATGGTTGACTATGGGATAGAAAAATCATAGACCGACACATAAACATAAAGGGACAGAACAAACACAAACACTACTCTCCCACAACCCAGCGCGGGTGTGTGTCTGGAGAGTCTTGGTCACCCACAGTGTACCTCCTCGTTTCGTCCTCCAGGGTGCGCTGTGTTCTGGCCCACTGCTCCCGCCGCTGTACCGACTCACTTAGGCCCAGTGGCAGGGTGTTGGACATGCCCCCTGGGGGCAGGGTGCTGGACACGCCCCCTGGGGGCAGGTTGATGGACACGCCCCCTGGGCTGTCATCCTCGGAGCCGTTCAGCTGCCCCGCCTGCTGTGGGACGCCCCTCGGGAGCTGCCGTGCAGAGGAGATTGCCGTGGCGATGGCAGCTGCCTGCGCAGGCTGCAGTTTGATGCTGTTGATTTTGGTGAGGGGTCGCTCGGTGGTCTCCTGGAAGCCGTACCTGTCCACTTCCCTCTGTACAGCAGGTTCCTCTGGCTCCCTCGCCGGGGCGGTCCTGGTCCGCTCTCTCGGTGTGGTTTGTGACCCGTCTTTGTGCAGATTCTGCTCGCCATCTTTCTGCACAATGTATTTCTCACTGTCTTTCTGACGTGGGCACTTCTTGTCTTTGTAGTTCTGTCCGTCTCTCTGCAGAAGATATTTCTCTCCATCTTTCTGCAGCGTGTACCTGTCTCCATCTTTTTGAAGTAAGTGCTTCTCAGAGAGCATCGTTCTATGGGTGCTGGACTGTTTCTCCACCTGTTTCTGTTTCTTGTCCTCCTGGCGAAAGCTCTCACGGTTCCTCTCGTTGTTCTGGATCTCAGGGCGGGTCAGTACCCGATGATTCAACATGTTGTTCATGTCCTGTGGGCTGCGTAGGTCGGTCTTCACCTTCTCCAGTCTAACACAGAAGGGAAATAAAAATAGTTACAGAGAAAGAAGAAAACGTCCTAGAACAGTAAGACAAAATGATGATGGATATGCAAAAAATAAGAATACATAAAAACCGACGTACTTTTTTCCCATATTTTGCAACTCAAACCTCCCAGTCATTGCTCTGGGCCTTGGGCACAACATTATTTTTTTATTTCTTACTCTTTCAAAATTAAAATTATCTGTTAAATATCCTGTTTACTTAGTAACCATTTGTTTATGAGTTAATTTAAAAAAACACAACCTTATTTGTTAATAGACAGATTTAAGAAATGTTTGTTTTAAACAAATTTTATTATGCGAAATCTCACACGAAGTAATGTAATTGTTTAAGGTTTTATCTTACTGTGAGACACAGAGACGTAAGTAGAATGGATTTGGCAGATCCATCATCATTTTGAATGTTGGGGTTGGGGTTAGGGTAAGGGTTGGGGTTAGGGAAAGAGTTGGGGTTAGGGTCTTTTGCTTCCTGCATTCTTACTTTGGATGCTTTCTTTATTTCAAATGGCGACATCTGATACTGCAGCTGTTTACAGCCGATACCTGGTATCATCATATCTGGTTGTTTCACTTATATGTTTGTCCAGCCACTGTCATCAGAGATTTTCCTTTATATGTTTTCTTGCCACTTGAACGTGTTTGTTAGTTTGTGCTGTTCCTTCCAGCATCCTGCACCCTGCTAGTGGGAGCTGGATTGGCTTAATGCTGGAGCACCTCTGAACCTTATATTACACACCCACTTTCACTCTGTACATTATATTACACACCCACGTCCTCTCTGTACCTTATATTACACACCCACGTCCTCTCTGAACCTTATATTACACACCCACGTCCTCTCTGTACCTTATATTACACACCCACATCCTCTCTGTACCTTATATTACACACCCACCCCACGTCCTCTTTGTACCTTATATTACACACCCAAGTCCTCTCTGAACCTTATATTACACACCCACTTCCACGCTGTTCCTTATATTACACACCCACGTCCTCTCTGAACCTTATATTACACACCCACGTCCTCTCAGTACCTTATATTACACACCCACGTCCTCTCTGAACCTTATATTACACACCGACGTCCTCTCAGTACCTTATATTACACACCGACGTCCTCTCTGTACCTTATATTACACACCCACGTCCTCTCAGTACCTTATATTACACACCGACGTCCTCTCTGTACATTATATTACACACCCACATCCTCTCTGAACCTTATATTACACACCCACTTCCATGCTGTTCCTTATATTACACACCCACGTCCTCTCAGTACCTTATATTACACACCGACGTCCTCTCTGTACCTTATATTACACACCTACTTCCTCTCTGTACCTTATATTACACACCTACTTCCTCTCTGTACATTATATTACACACCCACCCCACTTCCTCTCTGTACCTTATATTATACACCAGTAGCGAACCGTGACCTTTAAACCTGGGCCCGCTACCCCCCCCCCCTCCCCCCCGAAATTTTTTTTTTCCTTTCTTAATAAACTAAATAAAGAAAAACTGAGACGACAGTACAGCTTTAAAAACGCAATAAACAATAATATCTGTACTAGATAACATCTTAAGCAAAATAAGTATACAAACAAAATAAGGTTCACAGCTCCGTGGTTCTCGGAAGCGGAATATGTAAACAACGCGCACGAGGACGTCAAAGGGATGAATCGAAACTAGCTAGCGATGGTGCTAACGACAGCTAGCGTCGCCACAGCGGGCGGAAATTATCATACAGTTAAGCCCGCCCACTAAGAGAGAAGATATGATTGGTCAATTTTGCTGTCATTTGAAACTGGTATTGCGCTGAATTATAACTGCCAGGCCCTCTGTAAACGAACAGCGGGCATCACAGTCCTGATAGGGGGAGACACAGGCTCACAGGCTTCCACTCAACCCCTCACCTTCCAACACAGATTGAATAGACACGGGTGAATATTTTATTTGCTTATATTTTTGTAATTGTTTAGATGTCGAATGTCAAACTGTAAGTAGATAAAATAAAATTGGATAATTATATATATAATGCTTTAAGAATATTTTAGGCCCTCTGAGAGGGCGTAGAGGGCCCTGACGGTTCCCCACTGTTATACACCCACCCCACGTCCTCTCAGTACCTTATATTACACACCGACGTCCTCTCTGTACCTTATATTACACACCGACGTCCTCTCTGTACCTTATATTACACACCCACTTCCTCTCTGTACCTTATATTATACACCCACCCCACTTCCTCTCTGTACCTTATATTACACACCCATGTCCTCTCTGTACCTTATATTACACACCCACTTCCTCTCTGTATCTTATATTATACACCCACCCCACGTCCTCTCTGTACCTTATATTACACACCGACTTCCTCTCTGTACATTATATTACACACCCACCCCACGTCCTCTCTGTACCTTATATTATACACCCACCCCACGTCCTCTCTGTACCTTATATTACACACCCATGTCCTCTCTGTACCTTATATTACACACCCACGTCCTCTCTGAACCTTATATTACACACCCACGTCCTCTCTGTACCTTATATTACACACCCACTTTCTCTCTGTACCTTATATTACATACCCACTTCCCTCCAGCATCCTGCACCCTGCTAGTGGGAGCTGGATTAGCTTATTATTATATTATAATCTCTGACATCTAGGGTTTGACACACGCAACCCCCTCCCATCAACGATCGACACACGCCGCTAAAAAATAAATAGGTAGATCATTCTGACTTGGTCATCTTATAAGTAGCTCGCAAGCTTAAAACTTGTGGGCACCCCTGTTTTAATGCAACCAATCTAATCAAACATTTAGTGAAATACCACCATAAACAACATGAAGAGTTTCTAAAGAAAACCAAAGACAAAAAGAAAGGTCCTACACAACTAACACTGGCAGAAATGTTTGCAAAGCGTGACAAACTGCCACTTTTTAAAATACAATTTACAATATTATTTGCACTTATGGCTTTTTAAGCATTGGTTTACTGATGCCCTTTCTGTTTGTTACTTATTATTTTGTCTATTTTGAGTTTATTAATTGCTAAATAAACAGTTTCTCCTTGCCAACCATTGTGTATTATTCAAACACACCTAATTTGACAACAAAGTAGTAAGTTGGCTAAATAACTTTAATACATGCTTGGATAGGCCGGTATCGGTATCGGCCAGTATCGGTATCGGCCAGTATAGGTATCGGATCGGAAGTGCAAATAAATATCAGTATCGGATTGGAAGTTCAAAAAGCTGGATCGGGACATCCCTAGTTGGTACTACCATTATATTTACAGCCTAATGCTGTATCGTCTCTAAACAGCAAAACAGAGTCCCTGCAGCTAATAAAAAAGTAAACGTTCCAGTGCCTAGTCACCCTTGACCTTTGAATTGTGTCAACAATGAAATCACTGTAATGCTCTATAGGGCGTGACTGTGCGAATAGGTCTGATCTCGATTCCTGGGGAGCTCTGCCTACCTTCTGATGGGCTCCATGTGTACTAGGGCCGCGTCTGTCATCACCCTCATCCAGGACTCCATCTCTTTGGCCGTGTCCGTGCTGAAGTAGTATGTCCTCATGTTCGGGTGGGCTGCCTGTGCACAAACAGCACAACCTGCAAAAACGAAAAACAATGAAATAGAGTAAATCTCACTTCACAGCGACATTTCAGTGCACTTCCTGCCAGTGTGGGATAGTTTGGAGGAGTTTCCAGAACTTCATTACAGAAAAGCTCCCTCGTGTATGTATGTGCAGAACTGTCCTGCCACATGCAGCCAGGTCCATTAACACCACCGCAAACTGCTCTCCAAACCTCTTCACAAATCAACACGGGTTACGTGAAGTCTCCCTGTTCTCACCAACCCATCTGAT
The DNA here is from genome assembly GCF_052324685.1 of Brachyhypopomus gauderio. NCBI lineage: Eukaryota > Metazoa > Chordata > Actinopteri > Gymnotiformes > Hypopomidae > Brachyhypopomus > Brachyhypopomus gauderio. The sequence continues at coordinate 10,540,290 of NC_135215.1, read as the reverse complement.
GATTTTTTTCACAAATTCCTCCTCCATATGAGATCACTGAGACCCAAATGACTATGAAATAAAGGACATTCTCATAACTCACCGTTAGAGGTAAAACTCCCAACAGCAACCACAGGGCTGTAGCTCCACAGGCCAAGATTGTAAGAGTGGCGAAGAGAGAAGAGACACTGAATTAGACCAATCAACACATTTAATTTACAACCCATTCAAATGAAAATGGCAAACCAGGACTACACTGATGCACGGAGGATCAGTTCATTACAAACAATGACACTCCACAAGAATACACAGCTATGCTGAGAATCAGCCAAACAGGTCAATACTCCATTTCTGTGTTTTACAGCATGACATTTTTCTTACTGCGCAGTCTAGTGTGGATCTATTGTGGGTCTATTGTTGGTCTAGTGTGGATCTAGTGTGGGTCTAGTGTGGGTCTAGTGTGGGTTGAGTGGGGGTCGTGTGGGGGTCTAAGTACTAGTTTTGAAAACCCCAATGACAGTATTAACAATGTCAAGAAAATCTCTACTTGAACATTTACCACACTTAAACAAGCATCTTTTGAACTCTCTCATGTTACTTTACCCACGTGTTCCACTGTGTCTGAAGGTGTCACATTGTTTCACAGAGCAATGTGAACTTTGGCGTGAGCTCAGTGGTTAGTGTTAGAGAGAGTATTGGGATGACATGAAGAGTAGACACAGACCTTGAAGGCATATTTCCTGCTTATGTGGTCATCCACAGACAGCATGGAGATGTGAAAGCTCGGTAGGAGAATACTTCCTAGAATCCCCTCCTCCTTCTCATCTGTTCACAGAACACATGAAACACATTACAGTCTTCATGAGAATCAGGACATTCTTCCATTTCTCAGCAATGCTGAGTTTAGGCTTATCATGTTAGAGGTATGTATGGTGGTGTGGTCTGCATGTTAGCATGGTCTGTACAGTAGTGTGGTCTGTACAGTAGTAACCGCTCATTAACACATATACCCTCATTAACACATAACCTGTCATTAACACATAACCCCTCATTAACACCTAAACTCTCATTAACACATCACCACTCATTAACACCTAACCTCTCGTTAACATCTAACCTCTGATTAACACCTAATGCCTCATTCAAACCTACATCATACATCTTACATTGTACATCTTTACCAATGCCAGATGGTACAATGCAAGTCTCAAGGACAAAGACCAGGTGAAGCAGATAAGACAGGACTTTAACAGCAACTTACAAAACATCAACAGGACACCACTGCCAGGGAAGCTCAAGCTCTGGTGTTTGCAATTTGGATTCCCTTGGATAATGTGGCCACTAACAATCTATGAGATCCCAATAACAACTGTGGAAAAGATGGAGCAAATGGTGACTGCACATGTCAAAAAATGGCTTGGTGTCCCACGCTATTTGACCAATATTGGTCTCTACGGCAAAGGAGTCCTTCAGCTACCCATAACAAGCCTTGTTGAAGTACAAGTGTTGAGTACAAGTGCTCTAAGGTAAGGCTTCTGTTGACTCTGAGGGACTCTAGAGATCAAACCATCAGCAAGGCTGCACCACCATTGTCAGCTGGGCGGAAATGGACACCATCCGATGCAGCGCAGCAACCCTGAGGCATACTGACATTGTGGGGCATGTCCAGATGGGAAGAGGCTTTGGGCTTGCGCCAAGAAAACCATCTTGGCGTAAGGCCTCAACTTCAGAGAGGAGGAGAATGGTGGTAGAAGAGGTGCGCCATCAGGAAGAGGCTGGAAGAAATGCAAAGGCTGTGTCTTTTGCCAAACAGGGACAATGGACTAGGTGGGAAGGACTGGAGAGAAGAGCACTAAGCTGGCAGCTTTGGGAAATGGAGGCAAGCACCATAAGCTTCATTATCATGGCCACGTACAATGTGCTACCATCTCCAAAAAACCTCCAGGACTGGTATAGGGAAGACCCAACCTGTGCCCTCTGTCCAACTCCAGCAACTCTTAGGTACATCTTGACCGGATGCAAGACCAGCCTCACACAGGGGCACTACACCTGGAGGCACAACCAGGTCCTCAAAAGTTTGGCAGCAGCTCTGGAGACAAGAAGATCCAACATCAACTCCTCATCTAGGACAGTATCCAACTCCATCCAATCTCTAACAATTATTCGAGAGGGACAGCTACAGCCCAAGCACTTCCCAACCAAGCTAAAACTTGGAAAGTTAGCCCTGGCTCAGGAATGGAAGATGTTTGTTGACATTGGCCAGCAACTGATCTTCCCACCAGAGATAGAAGCTACAACACTCAGACCAGACTTGGTACCCTGGTCTCCCTCACTCAAAGCTGTTAACATCATTGAGCTTACGGTCCCATGGGAGGACTCAACAGAAGAGGCCTATGAGTGCAAGAGGCTGCGCTACACAGAGCTGGCTGCAGATGCAAGACAACGAGGGTGGAATACGCAAGTCTACCCAGTGGAAGTAGAATGCCAAGGTTTTGTGGCCACTTCTACCATCAGGCTTTTAAAAGACCTTGGTATCCAAGGACAGGCACTGCGACAGACAATCAAATTCATGTCTGAAGCAGCCGAAAGAAGCAGCCGTTGGATATGGGTGAAGCAGAATGACCCCTGCTGGGCTCAGAAAACTACTGGACCCAATCACTAATGAATAGCCACCCCACACCCTTTCTCCAAATCCAGGAGTTGAGGGACCAAGGTATGCGGTCAATTCCAAGCCTGACTCAGGGGAGTGGATGCCCCTGCCGTGCATAGTCCCATTGACTTGTGATTGGGCATTGGGCTAAGGCTTGATCACCCTGTAGCTGGCCACCTTTGATGAGGGTGTCTAACGTTTAAAGGCCGAAACACCCCCTGATTCAAAGGAACACTACTGATGATGTGTCCTAAATTGACAGAGACAATCCCCACGCCTCTCTTACCATCAAGGAAACTCATATGACTTAACATCTAATGGCACGATGGATAGTAATATCATCTCGTCTAGTGTATATGAATCCAATGCCAAAGGTTTTTATTTGTTTTCTTTGCATTTCTTTTCTCTATTTGCTAGTGTCTGAAGGTTAGGGTTAGGGTTGCAACACTCACCTCTGTAGTAGAAGAGGCACATGTCAGACAGCACAAACCACCTCTTTTTCCACATCTTCATCCCTGTACTGTCCTGCAAGTGGGCAAAAATGCTATCAGTCATCAGGCTCAACAAACTGCAGCATAGTGTGAGGAGGTTCCGCCCCTTCCTTGGTACCTGCTAACACACTTAACGGAGCGGCTCATTAGACTTAGACAAATTGCTTGTTTCTTTTAATGAGAAAACACAAGTGGCTTTTCCCTCAGCAAAAGGCCATTTTCTGACTCCAGACAGCTTCAAGCTTTGCAGTGTTCTCCAAAATGATATGTGGTAGTATAAAGAAACACCCCTCAAAAACAGGGGAATGAACATTTACCTGACGAATTTTAATGTTGCATTGTGTTTCAGTATTGCTGGAATTTAGGCTAAAGTACTTGAACTTGTAACTACTTCGTTTCACAACAAATAGCTGTCTGACTGGACAGTTTTCTTGTATTACGTTAACAAATACAAGCCTCTTGTAATTCCAGGGCGAAACATGAGAGAACGTGAAGACGTTAAGATTGGGCGTTTTGAAAATAAACAACCATTAAATAATGTGATAAAAAAGCTATTTATTTAAAATAATTTCAAGTATATGTATAAATTATTAACTTAATTAAGATTAACGTGCTGGGAAATATTGAAATGGACCTTAAAAGTGACGTACAAGTGCTTTAATTCCACCTTTTAAAGGTGTATGAACCCTGCAAACATGACTTTGATCACAGCGCTGCAGCGCGGCATGCACAAAGTTACAAAATTCGAGAGGTGCACGACCTCGCGAAGTGACAGCACGCGAGACCCTCGCGCACATGCAGAGCCACCACGATTACGTCATTTTCGGCGCACAGACCCTCGTGCCGCTCGCGATGCGTCAAGTATGAACGTAGATTTCGTCATAAACTCTTTGTGAAGTCCGAACCAAAATGGCTGTGTTCAATCTAATTTTGAGTTAGAGAGGGTTAGGGTTAGGGTTAACCCTAACCCTAGCTTTGGTTTAATGAGTGAACAGAAATACATTATAATAGTATATTCAATATAAAATGGCCTGAACCAATGAGGAAAAAATATTTAATGACTTTTCACATATGAAAGGAACTCTTTATTGTTTCAGGTCATGTTACATCTGAAATAAAACTACCAGCCTGTCAGGCAGTACATTCAACAAAAAATTATGACTCTGAAATCGCAATGAGAGAGAAACAGACAGCTGAGACCTGTCAAGTTCAAATTAATGTCTTTTGAAGTACAGCTCCCATGAGAGTTCATTGTCTCTATCTGAAGGTTCAACCTTCTATGTGCTCTTTATTTTATTCTTGAAGCTCGGTGATGTCTAAGTGAAAATTGTATAAATGCCGTTAGGCATGAAATTCAGAGAGGAGAATTTGTGTGTGCAAATGAGAAATATAAACAGCAATTAATCCCTTTGTTATTGTTTAGGGTTAAGGTTAATTAAGGTTAAGGTTAAGTGTAATGGGTAAAGGTTAAGGTTAGTAAAGATTAGGTGTAATCAGGGCCAGAGTGTGCCCCTTTTTCAGCCCTGGAGTTTTATGCCCAAATCCGGCCCAAAATGATTTTTCCCTCCCAATCGGCCCAAACTAGAGATTAACATGAGTCGGCCCATCAGGAATCCTCCCAAATCTCCCGATTAGCCACTCTGGCTCTGGGTGCAATGATTAGTTAAGGTTAGGTGTAATAATTAGGTGTCAGGGTTTAGGTTCGTTAAGGTTTGGGTTAAAAGGTTAGGTTTAAGTGTTAGGGTTACGGCTTGGGTTAAAAGGTTAGGGTTAGATGTCAGGGTTAAAGGTGAGTTAGGGTTAAGTTGAGAGGTTTCACAACCATGGCTCCTGAGGTTCAATGGTCTAAAACTATGCCAGATGAGCAGAGAGAAAGTGCAGGGTTGTTCATACCTGCTTGTAAAGCCAATTGCTCTTCACCACTGGTGCATTTGGGTTTCGCTTGATGGAGTTGGACCTCTTTCCAAAATTGTGGACTTTTTTTGAAGACCTCGAAGGCTATAATTGCAGAGCACAGAATACAGCAGTAAAGAGATGATAGAACTGAACCATATATGGCCATTAAAATAAAATAATTTTATGCAGTTCTCTTGTCATGGGTAAAAATCATGTATGTATCATAATGGCTAAAGTACAATTTAAATGTAACACATGCTGCCTTAAGTCTTGCCAATTGTGAATTTTGACCCAATATTTCTGTCTGGACTCGTATCGAACCCCACAAATACTCTAGTTTCTATAATTCTAACTCTACACGCCACAGAGCTAACAATGGGGCTAGCAGTGAATCAAGCAGGAGAGTTAACAGTGGATTTAATAGTGGATCTAACAGTGGAGTGAACAGTGGAGCTAATAGTGGAGCTAACCGTAGAGCTAACAGAGTAGCTAACAGTGGAGTTAACAGTGGAGTTAACTGTGGAGATAATATTGGAGATAATAGTGGAGTTAACAGTGGAGGTAATAATGGCACTTACAGTGGAGGTAACGGATGAGTTAACTAGCTGTAAATTATGTTTCTGCAAAAGGGAGAAGCAACATAACGATATGCAAATATCTTAGTCGTTGTCAATTGTAGATGCAATTTTTAACAATCAATAACAATGTGACAACAATCAACAGACTATGTGTCACGGCTAACAGGTGAATGCTAGATGAATCTCCTCCCAGTAAAACAAAGTCTGCCGCTAACTACATAACGACATTGCAGATATGAAGAACACCATCTGTTCCACATGCTTTTATAAACTATATCATACAAATAACACCAGCTATTCCTTTTTTATCACAACAAATAATGCAAAATGTTTTTGCAACATATATATTGAGAACATGTGTAAATAAACATGTTCAGATTTACCCCTAGTAGGAACACAAAACATTTAGGAACATAAACATGGAAGATCGCGGTCTTGTAGAGATGTTCAAAAGTTGAAAATAAAAGTCTGAGTCGAGTCTGGAGTCAAAGTCAAGAGATGAGTCTTTTGGCAAGAGTACAAGCTAAAGTCTTGAGTCAATACCAGGAGATGCTTAGGGACAAGAGATGGAAAATAACTGTTGTATATGTCACCTTGGTAGCTCCTATTGTCCATCGTCCCTCATTATTGGCCACGCCCACGTATTGGGTGTTTCATGTGTCTCATCACCAATATACAAAAAAGTTTAAACTCCCATCTTAGAATGACATTTAAACTTCAATCAATTACATCTGAAAACTATTAAAATATCACTAACAAGGGTGTAATTTTGCATACTCAAAACCGTATAGAACATATCACTCATTTTTCGTTCCATGTAAAATGATCTTAACGCAGTGGCAATATTGGGGAACGTCAGACTTTACTCAAGATACTTACATTAAAATAAACAAAAATATCTATATGGAAAAAAGTTCTCACATTTAGTCAAATGAGTCTTGGACATTAATTTACATATGTATCACTCCTGTGAAACAACAACTGGTGAGTAAACTATTTAAATTTATTTTCAGTTAACTTAAATCTGGTGATGGTTGTTTTGATGTTTGTTTACAAGTGGCCACTAAGCTATATGGGCTACTACGCTAGCTGTAATGACGGCTAAGTGTCTAACTAAACAAACCTATCTAAGTGTGTTTTAGGTGCTTATGAAGTTTGATGTGGTCATTCCAGTGTCTTTAATTTGTTTCCCACATTCTTTACATGTTGTGTCCTTCGTTTTGTCCAAGGATTTAAACTCCCTATAGCCAAAGGCTGCGTCCCAAATCACCGAAACAAAAATAAGGTAAACACGCAAAGAAAGTCTTTTTTCTATAACTTTTGCACACATCACCTGGATAACAGACTGACTCTTACTGTTCACAAGTTATTTTTGATGAGTCAACTTTTTTTTTTTTTGATTTGCCAACTTTTCAAGATCGCTTGGAGTGAGATTTGAACCTGTAGGGGGTGGCGAGTGAGAATTGTTGACGGGGGGGGCGTAAAATGGACACAAATTAAGTATTATATCGCAATCGATCGATCGCCAGTGGTTGGCGCCAGAGCAAAATAGTAACTCCATATCACAGATATGGATCAGAGGTAAATAAACTAGATTTTTTTTCCGCGTGAGAAATCGGAAGTGTGGCGTGAGAGCGTGTGAAGACAGTCAAATGCGTGTGTAGGCAACCCTGTAATTAGGGACGAGATTCAAGTCAAGTCTGAAGTTAGGTGAGTAGGTGACTTTAGTGCGACTTCAACTGGAGTCGCTCACTTGAGTGCCCATCTCTGCAGTCTGGGCCTGCAGATGAACAGGCACGGTGTGCGTGGTTAGCTTCTGAGAAGCACACTGTTCTGAAACAACCTCTTCCGCATTTTCTCACTCCGATTAAACCCAGCTGCCCCAGGTGTAAATTTAAAGCCCACAATCATACTGAAGACATTGCTCAACTATGTCCATCCACTAGAATTGACTTGTTTGTCTATTTCTACAGGGAGGGGGGAGGAGGAAGGGGGAGGGGGAAGAGGGCGGCGTCTCACTCTGGCTGTGGGGCTGCAGGGCGGGGCTGTATAATCAGAGCCTCCCGTGTAGTTGGACGCCTCACTCATAGTGCTCATGGGTCTCTCCTTCTTCTCATCGGCTGCTGCTTTGGACACTGGCCTGGAAGTGGACAAGAATGTATAAGATGGATGAGGTACCAGCAAGAAAAAAGACAGGTGTAATTCAGTCAGCTCAGTGGAGTTAAATATACAGCTGAATGGTGTGTAATTCAGTCAGTTAAGTCAGTATATCAGTCAGTTAAATATACAGCTGATGGGTGCATAATTCAGTCAGTTCAGCAGAATTAAATATACAGCAGAAGCTGTGCTCATTGCCATGCCAACACAGCCCAAGCCCTGGGACTGAGGACCACATGTCTCAACAGGAAAGAGGGGGGGGGGGGGGGATAAACCAGGGTCCAGGTATTACAGCAGTTAATCAGTTCTAGAAACGTAGTAGAAATAGCAGCAACAGGAAAAAAAAACTGACAGGAATCCTGGAACACAAACACAAAGTGTGTGATATGATTCAGATCTAATAATGCCATTTGTACCATTTGCTGGTGTAAATCATTGGCATGGGTGGCAATTCCTCATCCGCTAATCCAGATAGATGGTGAAGGCTAATTACCCACTACATTGAGCCTCTTTCTGGAAACATTTATTACCTGGCTAATTAGCACATCCTTAGAATACAATAAAGTACTGCCTGGAAATGTACTTGATAACTTGGACGGACAAAATAATTCCATCATCACAGATGAAGTTATAACTCCTGCCTACCTCATATTCAGTGAAGAGGACCGAACCAAAGCTCTCTAATTTATCAGGAAACTATTCTCAAAGTTTCATGAAAATCCAGTGTTTCTCATCCACATGAACTGTGGGAAAAGAAATCAGTTTCTAGAACTCCTGGGTTGCCCTAATGTATGGATAATGATGGGCAGTTTTAGAACCCCTGGGTTGTCCTGATGCACGGCTAACGAAGGACAGTTCTAGAACCCCTGGGTTGCTCTGATATATGGATAACGAAGGGCTATTCTAGAACCCTTGGGTTGTCCTGATGCATGGATAACGAAGGAGGGTTGTAGAACCCTTGGGTTGTCCTGATGCATGGATAACGAAGGAGGGTTGTAGAACCCTTGGGTTGTCCTGATGCATGGATAACGAAGGACAGTTCTAGAATCCATGGGTTGTCCTGATGCATAGCTAATGAAGGAGGGAAGCAGACTTTGTCTGGCCTACATTCAGAAGTTGCAGTGGTGCTCTATGACGTGTGGAGAGTGCTGGGCTATGTGGAACACAGGAAATTACAAGGGAGGTGACGAGGGGGTGACAGAAGTGATGTCTTGCTTTTGGGTCACCTCACAGGAGAAAAATAACTCAAATTTCACACAAAGAGGAAGCACCTAGTATGTGAGTGGGTGTGGGGGTGTGTGTGTGTTCCCCCTGTAGCTCACATACTAGAGCAGGTATCACCAAATGGCGGACCGCGGTCCGGATCCGGACCCGAACGCCGTCCTGTCCGGACCCAATCACATTCCTGATTAACTGGATACGGACCCAAATGCAAAAAAAATTTTAACGGGAGACTATATTTTAAACCGGAGAATTTATTTTCAG